>NC_051058.1:24251821-24279321 GCF_904848185.1 Acanthopagrus latus
CATACACACACACAAACACACACACACACACACACACACACACACACAGTCAAACAAACCATCATACACACACACAAACACACACACTCTCGTCTGGTACATTTCTGTGTATTTGTACTCACTCTGTACTCCAGCCAGTGTCGCAGCTGGTTGTCTGATGGGAGCTGGCGGTCTGTTCCTGTTAGGATCTGCCCCCTGGGAGCGTGCGCCAATTGGCTGCTGAGACAAACAGGAGCCGTCCGTCACCTCAGGCACATTGGTCACCACCTGAAGGAGGAAAATGGACTACAAATATACTGCAATACAAGCGATACTAGCTGTAGTGGGAGTATGAGCAGTAGAGGTTGTAGTAGTGGTGTATATGTTTAAGTGTCAGTTGTAGTTACACTAGTACTAATGTCACCTTTTGCTCCGCCTCCTCTCCTCTCCTATTGGCCAGTTCCTGGCGCCTCAGTTGGTCCTCAAAATAGCGAAACTGTTCTGATTCGATCTGCATGCGTCGCAGCGCGGCCACACGCTGCCTCTCCTCCTCCAATAGGAGCAGCCTCTTCCCGTCCTTGTCCAATAAGGACGGCTGCAGCAGCTGCTGGCCACACCCATCCGCCACCATGGCCGCCTGACTCTGAGGAAACAGGATCAGGTTTGTGTCAGCTGGGTGTCTCTGATGACCTCGTCTTACAGAGGAGTCCAGATTTCAACACGTTATATAAAATAAATAAGTATATTTACATCACATATAGAAGGAACAGAAGGGAACCAGCTTTACTGGATCTGATCATGATCTGTGTGTCTGTGTGAGACATTAATAAACTTGTCAGTCTGTTTTCTAATCTGATCAACAGGTAATCACTCATGGAGTGATCCAATTGGACAACACTCACACAGGCCTGGGCTCTGAGGTACTCGCTGTGTTCCCTGCTGTATTTCTCCTGAAGTCGTGTCTTCAACTCGTCTTTACGAGGAAAAGCCACTTCCTGAAGTTTCTTAAGAGACAAAGACAAAGTATTACTGTTACAAATACCCAGTACAAATACTCAGACCGTCTCCTGAGATCCAGGGACTGTCTCCAGACATCTGGGGTAAGTCTGTGGATCTGACATCATGTGACCTTGGGGTCTTTTGTTGATTTTTCCAGTCCAAAGAAATCTTTGGAGAGTCTTAAGATGTCTGAAGACAGTGTGATGGTCACCTGACATCGGGGACAGTCCCTGGACATCCGGCACCAGATGCCCCGCGACCATCCCCAGACGCTCAGATATCCAGACTCTGGTGCTTTCAGGTTCACGTACCTGTATGAGGTGCATAATGTTCACAGCAGCATTGTGTCCATGTGCATCCTCCATGTGTGGTTACCTTCATGATGAGCTGTTTCTCTGGGACGCTGCACTGCTGGTAGTCTCTGTGAGCCGGCAGCTTCTCTACAAACAGACTGAATACATAAACACAGCAGTTAAATAACAATGTCACAACCTGTCAACATATCAAAACAACAATGAAAGAAGTTTCTGACGTGATGAACTTGGTGTAGAGGACGTAGGCGTTCTCCAGGCTCCCCTCCTCCAGGTAAACCGCCGCCATGCGTTCCATCTCCACTCCAGAACGGAAGTAGCGCCTCGGTTCGATGTCCTCGTTGATCTCCACGCTGCATCCCATCTTCCCAAGCGCCCGCACGCGCTCCACCGCTGTCAGCGACACATCTGTGTAGTCTGGTTCTGCCGCCAGCTTCTTCTGCACGACACAGATCAGAAAGTAATGACAGTAACTGTAATGAAGTAACTATATTAAAAACCATTACAATCCTGGAAGGAACAACACACTGAGGACTTTAACAGAGACATTCTGAAATAGGAAACTAATAGAAATACTCAAGCACCTCCAACTTGCACTGAGGCACTGAAGCACTGAATAAAAGTACTTAGTTACATTGCAACACAGAAAATTAAGTTTTTTTTGGTGACATCAGAGATGAACATCTGACAGCTGAGCTGAAACTCAGATTTACGGTCCCTGTTGGGAGCCTGAATGCAGCGCTTGTTCCTCTGATCAGCTGTTGTTGGAGGAGAAACACTCCTCTGTTCACTGACGCTCTTTATTCAGGAGGCGACACCAACGACAGAGAGATTGAAGATAGACAGGAATACATGAGTGAAGGAAACGAGAAGGGAAATGAGGGAAGAAGAAGAGCAGAAATATGTTTCTGGGACTAATAAATAACAAATTACAGCTGAATGAGTGTTTTTCATAAAAAATTATTCCAAAATAAAAGTGTGAACAAATAAACTCCAGAAGAATCTGTGCTCATCTTTTAGTTTATGTCACTTTCATCACATTTAGTTTTGGGATTTTTTATAAAACAAAATAAAACACATTAAAGGAACACTTAAATATTTATTTCTGTTTGTTTGTTTAGCTTAGCATAAAGACTGAAAACAGAGGGAAACTGTTAGCCTCAACCTGTGAACCAATCAGCTGTTTTGTGTCCTCGGGACAAAAGTCCAGTTTTGACCCGACTGAGTTTGTTTGTTACAATAAATAACTTAAAATAAACAGAATTTAGATTTTGGCACTTCAGTCATTATGTTCAGCTGCGTTTATACCTTCAGCTTCATTAAATGTTCTCACACAGATCGTTTCATTAAAACTTCTGTGTGAAAAGTCTCAAATCATCAAAGACGAGTTACAGCAAATTGTCTTTCATCTAAAGTTGATTTAATTCACTCATAGATACAAAATACTTTTAATTTGAAGGTCCCACATCACATACACATGCACACACACACACACACACACCACACTCACACAGCCAGTTTACTCACCAGCGCATTTAAGCTGAAGCCCTGTTCCATCGTCATTGTGTGTGTGTGTGTGTGTGTGTGTGTGTGTGTGTGTGTGTGTGTGTGTGTGTGTGTGTGTGTGTCACAGGCTCTGATCTGCCGACGGCCGGCTCGTCCATCTGCCACCTCCCATGATGCTTCACTGCAGGGAGACAGAAAGCATTCTTTTATCTCCTATTTGAGCAGCTAGCACAGTGGCTAAAGCTAACACTCAACAGCCAATCAAAGTGGGCCACGAGTGGCATGACCCTCATCACAGTTACCATGACAGCCCGTAACTAACCATCCTGAGTCATTTAAAAACAAAGAAGAAGAAGAGGGACACAGAACTGACATTGATTACTGATCAGAACCATCAGACGTGCTCCAGCAGGAAGCACTGAACAAATTTGATAACAGACAAAAACCCCAGAAGAAGAACTGCAGGCCGTCTAACTGACAGCGATCATTTTGTTGTCTCAATGTGAAAACTTAAAAATATTTAATTTTCATCAAGTCGGGGTTTGATTAAGAGATTTTTATATAAAATGACTGAAACTGTTAAGCACTTCTCAGAATCATCACAGTTATGAAATAAAGTGATAGAAGAAGAAGGCCGACGCTGACAGAGTCCAAACCTCCTCCACACCTGTCTGCCAGTCTGACATCACACCCTCCTCTCTCTCTGATTGGTCAGCAGAGGGCCGTTCAGGGCCAGTCGGGTCAAACAGCTGCTTGGTTCTTAAATAAACATTTGGGTCACTTCCTGTTGAAGCTGTGTGTGTGTGTGTGTGTGTGTGTGTGTGTGTGTGTGTGTGTGTGTGTGTGTGTGTGTTCATTACTGATGAGCAGGTGAACAGGTGTGACAAGCTGTTACCTGAGCTGCTGCAGGTGTGTTCACCTGTCGCTCAAACATCCTGCTCCACCACATTCAGTTTCAAAGATGACATCATCACAGACATCAGCTCATCAAGAACCACTCGTCCAACACAAACGACCAGCCACCAGGGGCGGGGCCACAGGGGCGGGGCCACAGGGTCATTGGTCCCAGCTGAAATCTGATTGGCCCCCTGAAGTGCCCTGTCCTGTCACTCATCTTTGTCCAAGAGCAATGATCAGCTTAAATGTGGATGCAATTCCACACTCAAACACTAGTGGTGACAATTAGCCTAATAGGAATGTCCAGCGTCAACAAAGCTTACAGAAGAAGAAGAACATTTGACTGATCCCCCCCAGAGAAGGTTTTTCAACCAACAACCAATGGCAGTCTACGCTTTGAGGAGTTTGTTGGTAAGTCATAAATCCCTATTTTCTCACAGCTGTCACATAGCTTAAGTCTGACAAACATTAAATTAAGAGGCAAAGCAAACATTAGTGAACAGTAATGTTAACTGAGGCCCTACCTGTGTGTAGACATGAACGTCAGCATTTCGCTAATTCATGTCAGGCTAATTCGTGTCAGGCTAATTCATGTCAGGTTAATTCATGTCAGGTTAATTCATGTCAGGTTAATTCATGTCAGGTTAATTCATGTACATCTTTGTAATTTGCATTTGTGTGTTAACATTAACTATAATGTTTGGCAATGATAGAAAATATGAAAAGAAAGGGTCAGTCTCAGGGTTCTGCCAGTGGCTGACAGAGAGCAGGGTGAGCATTTTTTTAACATATTAAATACATTAAAGAAGTAACATAAATTAATAAATTAGTGCTGTCAAACAATTAAAGTAGTTAATCGTGAATAATTAATTGCATGTTTCTATCTATTCTAAATGTCCCTTGATTTATTTTTGTCCCATTATTTTTTCATATTTTAATGCTCTTATCAACATGGAAAAGTGCAAATGTTTTTTTTTTTTTTTTTTATTGAAATACAACATTGGCAAATAGGGCTATACAAAATAAAATTACAAAGTGCAGTTAAACCAGGGCTTAATACTTTCTTTCTCTCAAGTTTGCTTTGAACATAGCAGTTCATTCACCAGAGGCTCATCAACCCAGCTGCTTATTTCAGAAACAAAGAACAGTAACGGTTAGGTTACCAATAAAAAGTGAGCCTACTACTTATTTGCTTTGAGCCAGTTACTCAAACAGCTGTCCAGAATTGCCACAGGCCCCTGGTTTTGTGAATGAAATAGCTGGGTGCGTTCGATAACGTAACGTGTGGGTGTGACTCCTGGGTCTCTGTAGCCTCTCATAGGGCCACTGGGCCAGATGTTCTTTAGACTGACAAGCCACTGGGCCAATCGTCACCTCTCTGCTGTGTCTGCCGCTGAGTGCTGTGGGCCGAGCCGATGCATGTCTCTCTCCCTGGGCCGGGAGAGTTATCATAGTTACCAGGGCAACGTGCAGCAGAAAAAAATGATAATAATTTAATAAATAAATAACGGCCGTCCATCGGCCCATTATTGATCGTCCCACCAGGAAAAATCCCGGTACTCCCGATGGCCAGTCCACCCTGCAGCAGCAGTTCTCTCCAGTGCGTGTGTGTCCAAGCGTGTGTGCATCATGACGTTAGGCTACGAGTCTCGCGCTCGTCATCCACTCAAAACGTAACGTGCCTTCTACTCTTTGGCCAGCTAGCAAGCCCAAACATCGTGCCTGTCATTTTGCTTCCGGCCTAGCTAGACCAGGTGTGGTGCTGTAGCTTTTCTAACGTCACTAGTGGTTGCAACACGTTAATCTCACGGTAAAACAAAAAAAAATTGACACCATTAAAATTGGTTTGTGTTAACTCCGTTAATAACGCGTTTAATTGACAGCACATAATTCAAGACAACATGATTCTGATTCAGCTGCTGTGTCTGCCAGCATCATGTCATGCACATAAACTAGATACCTCATGTGCGTAGATACAGAAAGGATGGATTACTGAATGAGCCTGAATGGCACAAGACGTCCACAGGCCCTGAAGCCCAAGTCATTGTGTGTCACAAGTCACTACCTAAAGAAGTCAAAAAGCAAAAGGCTATCAATCTTAACAAATTTAGGTATTGCCCTTCTCCAGCTGGCCATCCCAAAAAGTCCCCAAAATACAGGAATTCACATCCAATAATTCAGAATTCACACCCCCATTTTTTTTTGGGGGGGGGGTGCTCATGCATCTGTGACCGGGAGGTAGTAGTTCATAATCTGCCACTGTTTTAATACAATTTACACATTTGCACAGGTGACTCCACGGTGGTGGGAGGGGCCCCAAATCAAATTCTGCTTATGGCCCCCAAAAGGCTTGGGCCGCCTCTGCACACGTCACACTGCTGGTTTGACATCTCTGTTCACATCTCAGGATCAGTTACAAAAGATAAATGTGGGACTGCTCCTTTAGCTTAACTTCAAACACTCAAACATCTCAGCTGAGACTCAAATCAGCGCACACTCACTCTACTGGTTTCTGTTGACACACACACACACACACACACACACACACACACACACACACACACACAGTACATGTACCTGTGCGCTGATGTCAGTCTGACGTCCACAATCTGTCGGCATCACTGGGTCCCGTGCTGCCCATAGAGACAGTGAGGATCTGGATCTGGATCCGGACTCGGTCCCGGGTTACATAAGCAGGAGGAAGCAGGTAAGAAAATGGCTGAAAGCTCCGGCTGCTGCTGCTTCACACCGACTGACGGTGATAGCGATGGAGGAGCTCAAAGATCGTCTCCGAGCAAAGATGACTCTCTTGCGTCTTCCGGTTTCACACAGCTGGCGGAGTGCGCATGCGCCCAACTGCGAGCAGCAGATCAGTAAGATGTCTCACTCTGACACATTCTCCTGACACCAAACTGATCCAGCTGCAGGCAGCCATGTTGGATTTTACATTAACAGTGACGATGGTAACGAAGTACACTGACTCAAGAACTGTGTGCGCCCACTTCATGTATCTGATCACTCCAGTATCCAGTTGCTTTACAGAGCACATTCATGATGTGGCAGATATTTTACCACCAGGTCCTCTGTCTCCCTCTGCTGGACCCGGACCGCACCGCAGCCTCCGAACTCAGTGAGACTCAGCTGTGTCGATCAGCTGTATGGATCAGCTGTGATGATCAGCTGTATGGATCAACTGTATGGATCAGCTGTGATGATCAACTGTATGGATCAACTGTATGGATCAGCTGTGATGATCAGCTGTGATGATCAACTGTATGGATCAGCTGTGACAATCAGCTGTATGGATCAGCTGTGATGATCAGCTGTATGGATCAACTGTATGGATCAGCTGTGATGATCAACTGTATGGATCAACTGTATGGATCAGCTGTGACAATCGGCTGTATGGATCAACTGTGTTGATCAGCTGTATGGATCAGCTGTATAGATTAGCTTATGGATCAGCTGTGTCGATCAGCTGTGATGATCAACTGTATGGATCAGCTGTGTCGATCAGCTGTATGGATCAACTGTGTCGATCAGCTGTATGGATCAACTATGGATCAGCTGTGACAATCAGCTGCATTGATCAACTGTATGGATCAGCTGTGATGATCAACTGTATGGATCAGCTGTGACAATCAGCTGTATGGATCAACTGTGACAATCGGCTGTATGGATCAACTGTATGGATCAGCTGTATTGATCAGCTGTATGGATCAACTGTGTCGATCAGCTGTGTTGATCAGCTGTATAGATTAGCTGTGTCGATCAACAATATTGATCAACTGTATGGATCAGCTGTATTGATCAGCTGTCAATCAGCTGTATGGATCAGCTGTATGGATCAGCTGTGACGATCAGCTGTATTGATCAGCTGTATGGATCAGCTGTATTGATCAGCTGTATGGATCAACTGTGTCGATCAGCTGTATGGATCAGCTGTATGGATCAACTGTGTCGATCAGCTGTATGGATCAGCTGTATTGATCAGCTGTATGGATCAACTGTGTCGATCAGCTGTATGGATCAGCTGTATTGATTAGCTGTATGGATCAACTGTGTCGATCAGCTGTATGGATCAGCTGTATTGATCAGCTGTATGGATCAGCTGTATTGATCAGCTGTATGGATCAGCTGTATTGATCAGCTGTATGGATCATGTAGTTTTATTCTGTCTCATCTCAGCTTTGTGTTTTGTTCCAACTTGTTTCTTTGGTCTTTGCAGTTTTTGCTTCAGGCTGATATCAGTTGTGACGCACTTCCTGTTCTCCTCAGCTTGTGTCAACTTGTCTGAGATCAAAGTTTTTATTAAAAGTCGCCAGATTCAAAGATCAATAGATTGATTAATCGGTTGCTGATGTATGGATCAGTTGATTGATCAGAAACGGTCTGAAACATGACAGAGAACAGATGGTGATAGATTTCTGTCTGTGCAGTGTTTCTACTCGGACCATGATCTGTGAAGCTACACTCACTGAGACATGTACCGGAAGTACCTACTACACAATAAAAGCACAGGGTCAATCAATCAATGATAAACGTGTTGCAGTCTCTTTTCTGGACATGATCGATCATATTTATGACGTCAATTCACAGCTGAGACACGCTGAAATAATAAATATTAATTAATGAACTGTTTTTAATAAACAGCTGACGTGAGTAATATCTGTTATTCTGCAACAGGAGGACTTCAACAACGTTTTAACCCTGTTTTTATTCACAGTCACAGTATTTCTACTCTTATTGAACTAAAGTACTTTTTACCACCACTAGTCATCATGAATAACAGCTTGTGTTCATAATGAATTTAATAAAAATAATTGACCTTTATTTGTCTTTTTTTCTTTATCGACACATTTAAACACTGTTGTGCACAAAAATGAAATTATGATTAAACTCACAAGTAAAAGTTGAATTATTCCAGAAGGAACAATTTTGATTCTGGTTCCAAATTCAAACATTAAGAAAAATAACTTTATATGTGATTTTATAATTAAATAAATCTCAATTATTTATTCTTTCCTGTTAACAAAAGTCCTGAAGAGCAAACACTTTGTTTTTACGTTCTTTATTTACGATGTTTGTGTTATTGTTTTGTGTGAAACATGTCTTTGAAACACTGTGAGAACACGTGTCACATCACTTCGTTTAAGAACATAAGAGTCAGGTGTGAAAGTGAATCTTATTTTGAAATGTGTGAGCGGAAGTGCTACTGCAGACGGCGTGTGTGTCACTTACCTATCCAGGTGTGTCGTACCGGCGAACATGGGGCTGGTTTACTCGGAGGTAAGAAGACAAACTGTCGGTTTTCTCTCGTTAATATTCACCAATCATCCTCATCATTGATCACATTATTCTATTGATTTTCATTTAATTGATTTTCACTTCCGGTTTGTGTGGCTGATCAGCTCGCAGGTGAAGATCCGTTTCACCCCCTAAAGGAGTGATCGCACCTGAGACAGACAACATACAAGTCACAGAATGATTAGTACTCGAGTAAAAGTCTTCAAGTAGCTGTTGTGTTGCTTCCTTCAGTGTCAAAGTAATCGATTACATCCATGAGTACACTGCAGCAGCTGTCTGCAAGTCTGGGATCAGGATCTGGGATCAGGGTCTGCAGTTTCAGTCTCATATGGAGATGATCAGAACCACATGGAGAGAAAGAGGATAAGAATGTGAAATATTTCAGAGAACTCAACAGGAACTGGACATCCTAAGACCTCTACATCCATACAGAGTGAAGATGTATATAAATCAATCAATCTTGATTTGTACTGTGCCAGTTCACAACGTGTGTGTGTGTGTGTGTGTGTGTGTGTGTGTATAAAGTGTTCCCGATGGTTCTCCTGATAGAAACTGAACCAACCAGTTCTATCAGCTGATCACACGGTCACCATGGAGACAGTCTGAGGCTGACAGTGTCCCTGAGACAACAACTTGATGCAACTCCTTCTCCTTTCTCTTCCTCCTCCAACTCCTCTTCCCTCCTCCTCCTCCTCCTCCTCCTCCTCCTCCTCAGCCCTCCTGTCAGGCAGCATATGAAGGAGACGTCCATCAGCTGTATCACCTCCTCAGTAAAGACCCGACTCAGCTGAACGTTCAGGAGGAGCACAACGGAGACACGCCCCTCATCGCAGCCTGTAGACATGGTAAACTGAGGGTGGTGCAGTACCTGCTGGAGAACAGGGCTGACGTCCAGCTGACCAATAAGGTGCTTGTCCAGATGTGTGATGTCATTGTGCTCTTGCGTCACCGGCAGTCGTTAATGTCTTTGTGTGTGTTTGTGTGATCAGAAACAGAGGACGTGTCTTCACTACGTGTCCAAGAGGACGCTGTCTCTGCTCGATTACCTCATGGTTGCCATCCTGATGCCCATCCTGCTGCTTGGGTACTTCCTCATGGTCAGTCAGCACACGCTTTACCTTGTCCTCACTTCCTGTCACGTTTTTTCATAAATGAACAGAGGGTATGATTCAAGTCAAGACAACACAGTAAGTAGTGTGTGTGTGTGTGTGTGTGTGTGTGTGTGTGTGTGTGTGTGTGTGTGTGTGTGTGTGTGTGTGTGTATAGCTACAGAAGAGGAGGCAGCAGGAGGCTCTGATGAAGGAGGTGCTGAGCAGTAACATCAACATCCATGCTGTCGACTATGTGAGTCTGAAGATACGCTGGCTTCAAACGTAGCTTCATGTTAATTTAGCCTCATGCTAACTTAGCTTTATGCTAACTTAGCTTTATGCTAACGTCAGTGTTAAATTAGTGTAGTTTTATCATCACTACCTTTAAGGTGCGTTCCATTTAGCTTAGCAGTCAGAAGTTGGAGCTGGAACAATATTATTTGGAGCTGACCATGTTAAAGTACATGAAGTCAGAAAACCACTTCCTGTTGGTGTGTCTGACTTCAGTGAGGTTCCAGGTAAACACGCCGACCAAACCCTCCCAGTTCAAGTAGAACAAACCATGACACACCTGAACCTGACCTCTTGACAGTACAGAGGTCATGTAGGGTACAAGTACCCAGATATTTTACTTCATGTTATTAACTTCTAAAAGTTAAGCTCCTCCCTCAGTGTCCACAGTGATTGGACGTTGTGTTTTGTGTGATTGTGTGCAGAAGGGGAACACAGCTCTTCATTACGTCTGTCAGAGGAAAAGTCATCGTCTGGTTCCTCTGCTGCTGGAAAGAAAGGCCGACACAAACATCCAAAATAACGTATGTACACAAACGCATCACAACAACAAGGTCTCACATCATCAGGCTAAAATCAGATGTCCTCTTCTACAGGATGGAGAAACGCCGCTGGACATCGCCACACGACTAAAGTTCACCAAGATTGTCAACATGCTGAAGAAGGCACACTGACAGACAAACAGGACGGACAGACAGACAGACGTCACTTTAGGAGCTGAGTCTCATGTTCTTATGAGTGTAAAAATGTGTCAGTAAAGACAAATCTCAACCTGTTTCCACAGTAAATCATTAAAGGTGCAATATGCGAGAATCAGCCACCTGTTGCATTCATACTCCCATCAGAGAGGGGCAGCATACACCAGTTAAGCTCCAGTGAGCTCAGATAACAGTGCAACTAGCCAGAGTACTGGGGGAGTGTCGGTGTTGTCACTGCCAGCACAGGAGCTTTGGAGTGCTTGGAACAAAGAGGTTTTTATGCCTGGCTCTAGCTGGCTGACATGCTAACTTCTGCAACACAATACACAAACATTATAACTTCAAAACTTTTTTTTTTTTAATTGTTTCAACAAAAATTGTTACAAATTGCACCTTTAAACCAAACTTGACTATTTCGTCAGCTCTGAATTTCCCTCAAAAAACTCTGGAAAGTTCAAAGTCTTCTGCAGCAGCAACTCATAACTACGAACTTAGCTTCATGCTAATTTAGCCTCATACTAACATCTAACATCAGTCTTCAGTTTCCTTTCATCACTATATTAAAAAAGGTTGTTTATCAGTTATCTGAACATTTACAGCCACTAACTGCAGGTGGAACTGTTAACTGACCAAGCTAATGTTAGCATGCTAACATGTGACCTGTTTAGATTTAAAGCACTAATATACGGTAGTGAACAGTTGACATGCATGAGCTGAAACTCAGTATGGAAGATTTAAATTAACCTTTGACTAAATTAAAACACTGTACTAAATGAGTAAACATCAGTTAGCTTTGGATCATTACATATTTCCCTCTCATTATAAAATGTGTGAATATTACTTACCGTACTTACTAACACTAACCCTACTTCTTTGAATGTACAGGGTTAGACAGGAATCAAACTTGTTTACAGAGCTGTGGATGTTCACAGGTCTTTACTAGCTTAGATATTTTAGACTTTTGTGGATTTTATTAGAATTTCCCTGAAAGACCTCCTTTTAACTAAATCTTGTTTAAAATACAATTCAGCTGCTGTGCTGTAGAATAAAAAGAAATATCAAACAAACAGGATGAATTTTTTTACAAACTGTATTTTCACTCACTTCAACCAAAGTTGTCGGGACAGAGAAGATGTGAGAAGCGTTTGTCTGTAAACACGTCTTCATGGTACACTATGATTTTTTTCAACTCGTTCACATTTTACATCTAAAATGATTCACAATTACAGCATTTAACCATAAAACTGCAAGAAATTCATGAAACATGTTGAACAGCTTCGAGTGTAACAGAAACAAGTAGAAAAGAAGAAAACAGGTTGTATCTTTGTTCAGTCTCTAGATAATTGAAGCAATGACATGAATCATCTGAAACATTTCAAATTAAACTTTTTCTGTATAAATGTGATTATGAATGAAAACACTTCAGTGTTTGTTTCATTGATTTTGAGTAAACACAAGGTTCATTTTAACAGAAACAGCGTCAGATTAACATGTTTCAGATTAAAGTTATTTTAACCCCGCCCACCACAATTCAAGCCAGACGATTGGCTGTGGCTGCTCTTAGACTGACTGACAGCTCTTTAATTTGAGGATTTATACTAAAAAAAATATTTATTTAAAAACATAACCAAGGTTGGTGATGCTAATGTGACCATGTTAACATACTAAAGTTAACATAAGATGAGCTGGGAAGCTAAGATTAGCATGAGTGTTCTTTAGCCATACTGTTAATGTTACTCAAACCACTCCTGACCAATGAGCAGCCTCGGGGGCGAACATGTGTCAGGCGCAGTTCCTTTATCATCCACCAGGTGTCGCTGGAGGCTTTTCACAATAAGGAGTTCAAGAGCAAGCTGAAGAAATAATGTTTGAGTAAAAACACACATGAGGCAGAAATCGGTGAAAAGTAAAAGAGGTAAAAAGTTTAAAAAAACAGTTTCAGATCCGTGAATATGTACGCAACACAAACACTGTCAGCGGTGTTCCTGCAGCAGCTTCAGGATGGAGGGGAACATCACCTCAGGAGCATCCAGACCCCAGATAAAATCCAGATGGTCCCAGTGCTCAATGTGCTGATGGAAGACCAGGTTACTCACCTGCAGACAGACACACAGGCAGACGCCATTGCGTGAGACACTGAGTTTAAAATATTATAAACCGTTTCTGTATTTTATTTCAGTTAGCTACATTTTTAAGTCTCACACCAGGAGGTGGTAAACTAAAATAATGCTAAATCTATTTCATCTCCACTAGTTAATCAACTGATAGCTGCAGACGGTACTCAGGGCTGAGTCATACCACTAGGTGCTGCTGTCACCTGGCTCCATCAGAGGGCTCACCTGAGTGAGAAGGACAGCCACATCTTTGGGGTCTGCCAGCGTATCTTGTCCCCCTGAGAACAGAGCGGTGGGAACCTTCACATCCTGGACATTGTACTGAGGGGGAGTGGTCTGAGGACGGACACACAGACAACAGACAGACAGGAGGTGATCAGAGCGGTCAGTCTGTGTTTCGTTCACACACCTCAGTTAAAAAGGACGGACGCAGGTTCACTCACCTGGTTGTAGTGTTTCATGTTTCCTGCAGCTCCAAAGTCAAACGCCATCAGCTTGCCTCCATGGACGGCCTGAAGACAACAACAGTGACAACAAGGTCAGCGCAGTTCAGGGGGCGGGGTCAAGGGGTTGTGATGTCATGTCAGTTACCATGAACATCCTCAAAAAAAAATCATCAATTTATCTACAAAACATTGATGACTGTTAACTAATTTATAAAGTCAAAACATGAAGTCTGGTGTGTGTGAGTGTGTTACCTGGGCCCAGTGCACCATGTTCTGGACGGAGGTCCCAGCAGGACAGTGGGTGGTGTAGACTGGAGTCCGAGTCTGGAAACATACCAAGCATGAAGAATCTCAGAGACATGTGAATGATACCTCATCGACACCTCACCTGATATGTTACTGATTAGCTAGAATTAAAGCAGCTGCCCAGGTGTGTTTTTAACAAACCACATTGAGGTTTTTCTCGTCGAAGCCACAGAGGATGAAGAAGACGTTTCCACACAGCTCACTGAGCAGCTTCTTCCCACACACGTGTTCTGCAAACCACTCGATCATGTAGCTCTGAGGCAGGAAGTCCCGCCTACCAAACACATCCTTGAGACAACCAATCACATCATCAGTACATCATAAATCTGTGTTTTCTAAAAGGTGATCCTCAGGTGAAAACAGCTGGCTAACAGGTGATTGTCAGGTGAAAACAGCTGGCTAACAGGTGATCGGCAGGCGATTACAGGTGAAAACAGCTGGCTAACAGGTGATCATCAGGTGATAACAGGTGGCTAAAAGGTGATCCTCAGGTGATAACATCTGGCTAACAGGTGAAAACAGCTGGCTAACAGGTGATTGTCAGGTGAAAACAGCTGGCTAACAGGTGATCGACAGGCGATTACAGGTGAAAACAGCTGGCTAACAGGTGATCATCAGGTGATAACAGCTGGCTAACAGGTGATCGGTCTCTTACCCAGATGAGGACCTCGGGCAGACCAGACAGTTTGGTCATTGGACTGGAGGTGAATGATACAGTGGCTACAGGAGCCAAACCAATGAAAAGCTTGATCTTACTGGCCAGCTCAGGAAGCATGGAGAACGCTATGAATGCTGGGAAATAACAAACAGTGTCACACAGAATAATCAGACACCTTAATCTCTCAGGTGTCATGTCGTCAAGTTTTATCGGCTGTGTTACCTATCGTGGTTCCCTGAGAGTGTCCGACGTAGTAGATCTGTTCCTGACCCGTAACTTTCAGGATGTAGTCTACAACCGCAGGAAGATCCTTCAAGGCCAGCTCATCATGACTGCACACAGACAGGTGTGTGGTGTCAGACAGGTGTGTGGTGTCAGACAGGTGTGTGGTGTCAGACAGATGTGTGTACCTGAAGCTCCAGAAGTCGTCCTGGTCTGGTGTGAGCGTGCGGTGTTTCCTGGACCAGGTGTTGCCTCGGCTGTTTGCCAGCCACACGTCGTAGCTGCTGTCAGCCAGCGTGTAGCCCAGGCTGGAGTTTGGCAGGTTGGTGATCCAGTTACTGCCGGCAGCCAGGAGGCCATGTTGGAGCAGCACGGCCGGCCGCGGACCTGCACAGCACAGGAGACCACTTCCGGTCACAGGACCACTTCCTGTCTTATGACCATGTACTGAACTTGTGTGTGTGTGCGCGCGCGTGTGTGTGTGTGTGTGTGCGTGTGTGTGCGTGTGAGAGACCTGCAGTGTGCTTCAGTCCCTGTGGGATCCTGTTGACAGTCAGAATGTATCCGTCCTCTGTCACCACCTCATGTTCCTCTGCAGGGTAACCCCAGTGTCTGATGATCTCTGACTGCACACACACACACAAACATCATCATCAGAATGAAACTAACAAGAGTCACTGTGTACTCTGTATACTGTGTAATGTATACTATGTACTGTGTGTACTCACAATGTTCATGTGTACTTCAGGGTCCAGCTTCTCCTGCAGTTTATGTGAGTGTTGGTGGAGGTTGGAGACATACGACCTGCTGTCAGTCACAGTGCAGAGCATCAACACACACACCACAACACACAACATCCTGTCTGCCACACACACACACACACACACACACACACACACACACAATAAATCAAATCATTGATCAGGATCAAATCAACTTTCAGAGGCTCAAAGTACAAATATTCAGGTCAGCACTGTGTGTGTGTGTGTGTGTGTGTGTGTGTGTGTGTGTGTGTAGACTTTGATCAGCTGATATCAGTTGACTGATGACATCATGATCACTTCTTCTGTGTTAAAGTTCATTCAGACCTCTTCCTGATTTTTAATACTTGCAGCTGAACTGTTGCCATAGTAACACAACGTGTACTCTTAAGTTCTCTGAAGTACAACGTGTTCTCTGACGTCATGTGTGGTGGTGAGTGCATTCACAAAACACACAGATGTGGAGGACTGCTCCTCTGACCGTCTGAAGCTGCCTGACTGTTTCAGCAGGTTGTGAAATGAACACTGACTGTTTTGCTCAGTGAAGCTTTAATAAATCACGCACGAGCTTCAGTAGAATCAGACGGTTTGAGCTTCCGGTCTTTGCGTCATCAACACTTCATGTGAACACACCGCCGATAATAATCATCAATATTCATTAATAGCGTTATTAATCACTCACCTGACTGCAGCCCGCTGCTCGTCTGACTCCAAACTTCTCTCTGATCACGTGACTGTACTGAACAGACGGAAGAGACCCGCTGTGACGTCAGAGGGAGTAGTTCTCTGTGATTGGTCACATTAAAGCATCTGATTTTTAGTTTTCCGCTGATCAGTCACGACGTTTTTTGATCGACTAGTTAACAAGTTAATAACAGGAACTTTTTATTTCTCTGTTAAATTTAAACAATAAACTCGAGTCTGACGGACGGCCTTCAGAATAAAAGTATGATATATCAAAGCAAAATAACAAACTTAACCCCCTAACCCACTTAGACTAACCTTAACAGGTAGACTAACTTCTAACTTCAGGTAGACTAGTTTCTTTCACTGAAACAAGATTCACACACGAATGCTACTTAATAGGTTTTCCTATAATAAACTCACTATTCTTTATTGGAAGTCGGTTGTGATTTTATTCTGAGGCGATGTGACATATTTTGAAAAGCTCGACCGGATGTGACCCCGGTATAGTTTTTGTTGGCCATCAGCTGTTTCATAACGCGGGAGGCGTGTTTGACTTCTGCTCTTGATCCAGAGACATGTCAGACTAGAACAAATAAACCCGGGTTATTGTTCTTTTTTTGTGTTGATCCGGCTCTGGTTCCGTGCTAAACATGTCCCGGGTTCTGATCGTCGGAGCGGGCCTGACAGGCAGCCTGTGCGCATGTCTACTGAGGAGAGAACTTCAGAACAAAGTCCACATAGTGGTGTGGGACAAGGCGAAGGGCTCAGGTAAGTCAGCCAGATCCTCATTCAGAAATCTGGCAGTTTAGTATTCCCGCGTCTACATTCAAACAACGGTACCGAGCAGAACCTGACTGAAGACACATTATCTGTCAGGAAGACGTCCTCTTCAATTCGGACTGGAAACGATTCATAAATCGAATTTTAATAAGTCAAATCTGTTTAAAGCTAGAAAAGACAGAAAGACTTGGCTGAAAATGAGTCTAAAATCTTCTTCTAGCAGCTCGGTTCTGTTTATGTTCTGCTGAGGACAGAGAGGCTCGCGACACTCACACCTTCATTCGCCAATCTTACTTTGATATTCTGTCATCAAAACACCAACATGTGTTCTGAGATTCTGCTGAGAGATGTCTGACTGACTAACCCTAACAGGCAGACTAACCCTAACAGGCAGACTAACCCTAACAGGCAGACTAACCCTAACCCTGTCTGTGTGTCTGTCTGTGTGTCTGACAGGGGGCAGGATGTCCACCAGTCGTCCTCCGGACTCTTTGTCTCACTCAGCTGATCTTGGTGCTCAGTACATCACAGCCACGGCGGCCTACGCTCAGTCACACCACAGGTACGGCCCTCACCTGTCTGACCCTCACATGTCTGACCCCTCAGCTCAGAGCTCAGATACACAACCATCATCAGCACATATTCAAACTCTGCAAACTTTATTAGACTGAGTAAAGCTAACAACCCATTTCCTTTAACAGCCACTCATCATGTGAGCTATTATTGTGAAGGTCTTACTGTGTGTGTGTGTGTGTGTGTGTGTGTGTGTGTGTGTGTGTGTGTGTGTGTGTCAGTGTGTACTCTGAGCTGATGACTGCTGGTGTCCTGCAGCCTCTTGACGGTCTGGTTGAAGGACTGAGGCAGAGAGACGGCAGCACGGACTACATGACGCCACTTGGCATGAGCAGTGTGGTCAAACACTTCCTGTCTGAGTCAGGTACATGCCCACCTGTCTGTCTGCCCACCTGTCTGTCTGAATCGGTCGAAAGAGTTGTGGTCAGACGTGATGAACACCTCGGGTTCTGTTCTTCAACGTGAGACTGGAAACAAACAGCAGATAACAGAATCAGAGCTGCAGAGGCATCTAATTAACATCACATTATAATTATATATCTGTGACAGTCGTCCATCAACATGTGATGTCATCAACATGTGACGTCACCTGGACAAACAGGAAGTGGAGTATAAAACAGGAAATGAATGCGTTTTAAAAATGAAGTGAGTTAAAGTTGAATATTAACAGTGATGTTTGTTTTCTCTGTGAGGAGCTGATTTGTTCTTCGAGCATCATGTGACCGGCCTCTATCGCCGTGGTGCATCATGGGAGGTCCAGAGGAAGGCGGGAGGCAGTGAGATGTTTGATGCCGTCGTCCTGACGATGCCAGTGCCTCAGATCCTTCAGCTGCAGGGAGACCTGGGCCACAGTGAGACTTTCACACAGCTAGTAGACTTAGACATTTATTTATCCCACATCGGGGAAATTTACTCGTCACAGTAGCAGATGAACAGACATACAGACGTACAATGAGTACAGGACTTGGAATACTAAAGGAATACTATAAAAGATTTGAATAAGAGAGAAAGATAAACTATAATAAAATAAAATAAAAATATAGAAAGGACAATATGCTATGTGCATTGTCTATACAGGAGGCAAAAATGTGCATTATATACATTTAAATAAAATGTCAAAGTATTGCTTTGTTGAGGTTGGGTGCATAAATAGTGTTTAAATACAGTGTTTACAAATAAACAGACTCAGTGTATTAATATGAATATGTGTATATATACAAAATATTAAATAGTATTTTTGCACAGGTTAAATTGCACAAGATGGCGGAGGTAGAAGTGTTTCAGGTCAAACATCTAGGAAGATGTTTCACTGCTGCACGAGTACTTTTATTTACTCTGTATACTTGAATTACACGTTACTGATGAATAGCTGATCAATACTGATGACACCTGGATTACCCAGCATGCTCTGAGAGTCCTGACAGGTGGAAGAAGTATCAACAACAAAATACACACAGTACAGAGTACAGTGTGTAGTGATGTAGTTTGACCAGTTTGTGATGTCACAATGACTTCAAGATATTGATCATTCAGGTTATTAATTATAGAATCTGTCTGAAACAGTGACATGAACAGAATCAGCTGATCTAAGGGCTTTTATTTTGATGAGGTGACAAAATGAATGTTTCCTCCTGCAGCATGCACACGCACACACACACACACACAGGATCAATAACCTTCCTCTGATGGTAAATGATTCCCTTGTTTCAGATCTGACTTCAGATCAGGTCTTTGTCAGATGTGAATCATGACGGTTTTAACAGTCTTCGGCTTCGTTAGTTTTGATACGAAAACATAAAACCAACTGGAACTTTGTTCTCACGAGGGCTGGGTGATAAAACAATAACGATACCTATCGCAATAGATATGTGATCAGTATCAACAGAAAATATGTTCAATAGAACATTCAATAATTTCACTTAACAGGAAGAAAACCCAGATCTGGAACCATGCCATGCCTCATAACTGCTTTAACAAAGGGACAGCGTGGAGCAAAAGGAGAAAATGAGTGCAACAGCACAAGATTAAATTGTGGATATAAGAGGAAAGGTCACGTCACCAGTTTGGCAGTATTTCGGACAGTGTTTTCTGTGTATATGTGCATTCAGCTGGATTATCTGCGCTGCTGCCGCAAAGAACAGGACATCATTTTTGCAGGTTTAATATCGCGGGTGAATGGCTAATTTAAGTTGCACACAGTGAAGCACTACACCTTAAGTTATCTTGAAATCGATTATTATTGTCATTACTGCTATTTATAGAATTTCTACAAGTCACTGTTTTTAAGTTGAGTGCCTGAAATCCTTGTCATCCTATTCAAAGGCTGCAACAGGCGACTCATCGAACCGCAGTGAAGTTAGTTTCAGTTTGGATATTCGGTGGATATTCACTCGGGTCCAGCCGCGACTTCTCTGAGGTTCTCCCAGTGTCAGCAGCAGGAGGACGCTAGCTCACCTCCCAGAGCCTCACGCTGAATCACTGGACACTGATTTAGGGACCATCATTACATTTTTTTGCATAAATATATTAATACAAAATAATTGTTGTTTCAATATCTTTCATGTCATGTGACCCAATGACTCCAAACCAGCAGGAGATTGTTTTAGTAAACTGGACACATGAGACACACCTATTGTTATTGTGCTTCCTCTATGTGATATAAATATTAATATGCAGAAATGATGATTTTTTTTTCTCAATAGCTTCCATGTCATGTGGCCAACTGACTTCTGAAACAGATTCTGGTTCTACAAAAAAATATACTAATAAAGAAAATAATGGTAAAATAGTTCTCTAAGAGGTTCACATATTTTCAAGCAGCAATGTCAACTTCTACTCTGTTTTGTCTCATGTCTTCGATTCTGAAATCCTGAAATAATGTTTTTCAGAATTCTCATCAGTAGTCACCATTTAAAGGGTTATTTTTAAAAAATGTCTTATTTCAAATAGGTTAAAAAAAATCGATATCGACTGATATGATACATGTGATACATTTTTCAGCCATATTGCCCAGCCCTAGTTCTCACATCATCAGAAATCTTCCCCTAGAGTCAGAGTGAGGAGGAAGACCAGAGGTGAAGCTCTGACTGACCTCAGCACTCAGCACAGACTCTGGTTCTGGTTCTGGCTGTGGTTCTCTCTCTCCTCTGTAACATTGATGAAGTAAGTCCATTTCCCCTCCAGTTCCAGTCAGCATTCAGCAGAACAGAACCTGGGAGTCCGCTCCGGATCACTGCTGCAGTCGGGCTGATCGACAGAGTGCAGATAAGTTACAAAGTCGACTCTGAGCTCTGCTACCGTTGGATCAGAACCTGATGAGCCTCCCGGTGTTTATTCCTCCAGAAGGTCTGGATCTGCTCCAACTCTCTCCTGCAGAGCTGGAGGCTCTGAAGAGCTTGATTCTCAGATGATCAGCAAAGGTCTTAAACAGATATATTGACCTCTCTCTCTCTCTCTCTCTCTCTCCTGTCTGTCTGCAGTGCTGTCTGTGGAGCAGAGGCAGCAGTTAGACGGGGTCGTGTATTCATCTCGTTTTGCCCTCGCTCTCTTCTTCCCTCCAGACGTGGTCTTCAGTTTCCCCTGGGCGGCTCGATACGTCACCAACAACCGCTCCATCTGCTACATAGCTGCAGACTCTCGCAAACGCAACGCAGGTCTGTCTGTCTGTCTGCTCACCTGTCTGTGTCCTCCTCTGCCTGTCTTACTTAACATGGATAAGCGCAATCTAGCATGAAGCTAATTAGCTTTACTGTTAAACTTTGTGTCATTTCTACCATCTACAGTCTGTTTGAGTCACAGTTAGATTGACAGGAGTTACCTCTCTGTGTGAAAGACTCAGAGGTGGTGCTGCGGTGCTGATCCGCCTCTGGAGATAGAATTAGAGGCACAGTATTGGCGAACCGAACCAGTGTGAATGGATAAGTTGGCTGCGCGTATGGAGGGCGTGTCGGTCTGACTGTCTGATAACTACACAGGTCCTTCACTCAACTAAATAAAGTCCTCCCGTCTGTCCTCCTGTCTGTCTTCCTGTCTGTCTTCCTGTCTGTCCTATGGATTCTTCGTCAGATTTCTGCCTGAAAACAGCGTCTGTCTGTGGTTTGTCTCCTTCACTGTTGTGTTGTTGTAGTTACTGTTGTTACTGCTGTTATTATAAACTGTCAGCAGGTTTAGAGACACACATCGTCATCATGACGTCACGCCTCTTTAGGAGCCGCAGCACCGGCTTTCTGTGTGAATAACACCGCGGTTTGTCTGCTTCACTGTGTAAATCAACGTCGGTGGAAAATTGGCAAACCAACGCTGCGGCTGCGGAGACGATGCAGCGACTCTGAGTAAAAAGGGCTTGTGACCTACTGAATGTCTGTGTGTGTCTTCAGACGGTCCCGGTCGAGGTCCGTCCCTCGTCGTCCACACCAGTGTCCCATTCGGCGTGGAGCACCTGGAGAAAGACAAGGAGGATGTTCAGCCCATTATCTTACAGGAACTGCACAAGCTGCTTCCTGATCTGCCTCAGCCAATTAGCATCAAGTGTCAGAAGTGGAGGTACTCCCAGGTGAGCCATCACAGGTTGTGAACGGTGAGAAATCCCACAGACTTTATGACCCTGAACTGCTCCCAGCAATGGTGCGTTTGATTTAAGGTTCCTTCCGTCCCCTCTGCAGGTGCTGACCTCAGTGCCCAACTGTCCGGGTCACATGACCATCCATGATCGCCCGCTGCTTGTATGCGGTGGCGACTCGTTCGTCCACTCAAACTTCGACGGCTGCGTGGAGTCTGCACTGAGCGTGCTCAGTGTGCTGAAGGCCTCGCTGTGAGGCCGCTGTCCAGCCGGAAGTGACGTCACCAGAAGGATCTGACTTTGACACAGGTCAATAAACAGTCATTAATGAACAATCTAAATGTTCTGAACTGATTAAATCTATTTACATTTAACACTGGTTATATTTCAATTATTTGTCTTTAATGAATACAAGTGAAGGTTTGTGAATGGATCAATATGTTTCTTATTTTAAAGATCTGATGTTTATCAGAAGGTCAGTGTGACAAACTGATGTGACCAATAAAGTGTCATCATGAGGTCAGTGTGTGTGTGTGTGTGTGTGTATGTTGGTGTTTTTGTGTGTGTGTGGGCTCAGTAGTGCTCCTGCACTGCATTGTGGGAATATGAAACGTAAAGCTGATCACAGTTTAAATAAAGTTTTATTTGAATGGATTTCAGCCGGACGGTCCGATTGAAACGTCTTGTTCCTCAGGATGAACTGATGACATCATCAGCTTTAGCTGGACTCTGTTTATGATTAGGTCATGCTAGCATGCTAACATTCTAACACTAAGACGACAGAGCTGCATCTTTATGAATCACATCGAGGTGTCGAGCAGAATACAGATTTACTAAATAATAATGATTATGAATATTAAACGTACTGTAGTCACCAAGTACAAGGAAGCTAAGAGCTCTACAGATTAAATTAATTTATAACAAGCTTACAGACAATTTCTGTCTTTTGAATAAATCAAGTAAATAAATGTAAGCGCTTTCATCCAAAACAGTTTAATGCTGTCAAAAACAAATCTGTCACTGAAGTTATGCTGTGGAGTTTAAGTGTCTGTCCGACACGTCTCTGGGTCAATAGTGAAGAACAGAATATAAAATAATGGCAGCAGAACCATCAGACAGTTAATCAGACTTGGAAACTGAACTTATTTGTTGTCTCTGTACTTGTACTGAGCACAATGACAATAAATTAGAATCTGATCTGATGTGCTGGTCGGCAGTTTACATGTCAGCTGCCGTCAGTGTGTGAACATCTGTCTGGGTTACTGTGGGTCACTTTGGACTGAAGCATCTGATAAATGTGAATGTAAACGTCCTCACAGCGAACACAGAGACTCATCCACTCACTAGTCCGTCTTTACAGGCCACTTTAGTTCCACACTGTTCTAACTCTGACTTTACAACTTGTACACTGATCAGTTTATAGAAAACCTGGATAGTAATTGTGCAGTAAGACTCTTAGTGGTGGAGACGTTTCAGTCATGTGACCGTGATGTCGTCTGTTTGTAGCCTAACATTAGCTTCTTACTGCTACACAGTTAATGTAGCTTCAGACATCGCAGAGTGGAGTTCATCTGTGGAGATTATCTGGATCAATAGAACCTGGACGGATCAGAACCTTCAGATTATTCTGTAATAATCCAGAATACAGTTGAATAATCTCAGGCAGGATGGAGGACCAGGAGCCAAGTGGCTGATGAGAGTCAAAGTTTTTAAGATGATACAAATGTGAGAAACAGCTGCAGATGTTTATAAATAGTTTATTCACTTTACAGTGTTTTTATTTCATTATAAAAGGAGGAGGGAAGAAGAAAGGAGGAGGAGGGTCACATGGTGAGCCAGGCTGTCACCATGGAAACTTCTGTTTGATTGGTTACAAAATCAACAGCTGACAAATAAAAAACACACAGTCATGAACAGAAACACGGAGGACTCACGACAGCTCTCTCCTCCAACCAGAGACCACACCTGTCCTATGATGTGATGAGGGGGTGGGGCTTAAATGGTGGCCATTTTGAAAGGTTTATCACCTCTATCAGCAGGTTGATCAGCTGGATAAACTGAAATGTTATCTGTTTAAATGAAGCTCTGTTTTCAAAGTTGAAAGACTGATGGAGGTGCTGCTGTGCTCAGAGCAGAGAGCTGTCGGTGGGTGGAGGAGCTGCTGTCGGTGGGTGGAGGAGCTGCTGTCAGTGGGTGGAGGTGTGGTCACACCTGCGTCCTCACTGTCCTTCTCTCATTCACTTCAAAGAAACAACAACCTGAATTTGAATGTTTGGCAAATAGAAACACTGACTGGGTTTGAAATGTGGCTCCATCATTGTAGTTCTTTATGACTATCTACCAAGACATGACTTCCTGTTTTGAGTTCTGGTGTGACCGCACCTTCAGGCAAAAAGAAGAAAGAAAGCGTTCATTCTGGCAGGTTGGTGATGAGATGTAAACAGAGAGTGGTTCTGATCCGATGACTTAAAGGAGTCTGTGATGATCCAACAGATTCAGGATTTAATGTCCAGGCTTGATTCATTTCAGGAGCTGCTGCTCTGAAACGATCACTGAGCATTTCAATCCTTCACCTTCGGAACCAAAAACATAATATTGAATCTGACTTGAGGAGAAAACGGTGTTCTGAGTGAACACTGGTTTTGTTAATTCTGTCTTCATCTCCCGATGGACATGATGGCTGAAGGACGTGTTCTCTGTGACCAACAGTTATAAAATGGTCAAAGAAAAGGATACAGAGCACCTGAAACTGTTGAGACGTGGACAGCACCCGCCGGGCCTCAAACACCTGAGATCTGCTCAGTGCAGACCGGTGTGGAGATCAGAACCAGTCCTCATCGACGACAGCGGGACAACTTTCCGGCTCGAGGCTGAACATGTTTTTAAGAATTGTAGAAGCGAGACAATATTTTCATTGTCTGTTGAACCAGAACTTGTTCTGACCAATCAGCTTGTTTGACACACGCTGTTCAGGTGGTTGAGGGTTCAAGTCTCACAGAACCCCAGAACCAGACTTGATTAAACATCTTCACCACCATCGTGGCAAACAATCGGCTGGTTCTGCTTTTGGAGTTTGCACCAGTTTGCAGCTCCACGCCAGTTGTGTTGACACAGGAAGTGAGGCCCGGCCTGACGACACCTCACAGGACTCGGAACAGGAAGTGCGTTCGGACAGATGGTCTCACTGATGTCAGAGGTGCTCGGCATCACAGATCCCACTGGATCAGCACCACAGATGAATTAGAGGCTCGGCATCAGCACAGGCTAGCTTAGCTTAGCACCAGAAAACCCCTACAGGATAAACTGTAGGCCCAACAAGCACTGGTTAATTGTTAGCACAATGCTAGCAGAGGTACATGTGATCACACAGGACACAGTGACCGGTACCAAGTCCATTCTGTTTCTCCTCCACTGACACAAAGTAGGTCAACACACAACAACCTGAAGTGAAACATCTGATTCACAGGAAGAAGTCTTCAGGGTTAAGATCAGAACCACATGTGCTTGATATCACCATCACTAACCCAAACCGACCCGGGTCACTGACTCTGGGTTCAGACACTGTTCTGTTTCATGCTGTAAAATGAAGGAGGCCCTCTGACTCAGCACCACTGAGGAGTTGGTTCCGTGTGATCAGACTCTTTACCGAGCCTACTGGGTCACCAACAGGAACCTCAGGACCCAACCAGAATCATGCAGAACAATAAATAGCCACAGACCAGCGAGAGACGATGACGGGTTGTAGCACCACATGTTGAGACCAAAGTCAGACATCAGAACGAGAACTTTTACCTGCAGAGGGTCATCAGGGAGTCTGACCAATCAGGTGACCCGAGACTAGGAACCAACCAATCAGGTGACCCGAGACTAGGAACCAATCAGTTCTGACCGATGACAGACTGAAGACCAATCTGATGCTAATTAACTGTAGAAACAGTGAGACAGAATTTAAAGTCTACAAGACACTGAAACCAGAGAGACACACACACACACACACACACAAACAGTCCAACAGTCCAACAGTCCGACCACACCGACACGACACTCGTCTTTCTGTCTTCATCCGTCTCACATCCTGCTGATCCACGCTGACCACTGAACAGCACTGACCCCACTCACCCAGCATCCCAGGTATAAAAACCAAGCGCTCCGCACTGGTAGTCTCAGGAAGTTTTACTGCTTGTAGCTCGTTTGTTTTTAGCTTAATGTTGGATACAAGTTCTCAGTAGCTGCGTGAAGACAAACAAACAGAAGCAGTAAAAGTATTTGTTCACAGTATTTGTACTGCAGGTGTGTTTCAACAGTAATGATTGACAGCTTCTCTTCTCCATCGTCAAACCACAGGCTCACAGTCCACATCTGGTACAGACCAGCTCAAACCGTCCAGCTTGGTCCACACTTGACTCTCGACCGGGACGAAGGTTTTTAGAGTAAGTCTGGAGTTTCTTCGGGGTCAGCAGAGTTGGACCACTCCTGACTGGCTGGTTCACACTAATTAGTCCAAACCAGTTCAAATTGGTGCAAACGGGCCAAAAGTCCAGATTTAATTGATTTAAGAGTGAAACGAGCTCACGGAGTGAAGAGTCAGCTTCACTAAATGAAGACTGAAGAGACGGAAAATCAAGATTGGTGCATAAAGTCTCTGGAACTGGGCATGAAGAAGGACACAGGGGGATTGTAGGTATTAACCCAACAAACATGGTGGTGTAGTCACTAAAGAAGTCTACTTGTCTTTCAGTTTGTTTATATTCAAGTTTTATTCTTAAAAATCTCCCGTCTGTCCATTCATCCGTCTTATTGTCCATTCGCTGTCCAGGCCCCGCCCATACATTAAGACCCCGCCCTCTTCACCTCTGACCGTCATGTCATGTGATTGTCCAGCTAAAGATACGAGGGGCGGGGCTTCCGAACTGACCTGAAATCAGTGTCAGAGTCTTCAGGTCAGGCATGGTCCATCGCTTATATTCCCCGTTAGCCAACACGCTAGTCTTTATCTGGGGTTTATGAGTATGTGTAAGTAAATACTGTGTGTGTGTGTGTGTGTGTGTGTGTGTGCGTGTGTGTGTGTGTATGCGTGTGTGTGCGCGTGCGTGTGTCAGACTTTCGTGATCTGATTGTGATGGTCATCTTCAAACGGCTCGTTCTCCGGGTCCGAGTCTGTTGTGTCGGAGTAGCGGTAGTGATCCGGTTCGTTGTCACTGACGTCCGGCGTCACAGAGGCTGACGTGCTGCTGGCGTCACAGTTAGCTCCTTCTTCTACCGTCTTAGTGAAGTACAGCTTCACCTGAGGACAACACAACCAGGTGTTAGATACAG
>NC_051058.1:24284321-24486821 GCF_904848185.1 Acanthopagrus latus
GGACCTCTCCGTAGAAGTCCAGCGCCTCCTGAGCCTCCTGGAACTTGCCCCGGTGCAGCAGGTAGGCGCAGATCATCACACCCGTCCGGCCTTTTCCCGCCTTGCAGTGGATGGCAGCAACATGCTGCTCGTCCTCGCTCAGCCACTGATCCAGGTCCTCACAGAACGGCTTGATCAGCTCCAGCTGGGGTGGGTTGTGGTCCTCGAATGGATACTGAGCCACTGAGAGAACCACAGAGACCACGTTATCAGAAACCAGACCAGAACCACAGAGACCACAATATCACAAACCCAGAAACACAGAGTGAGTCTCACCTCGACAGTTGAACTTTGCTGTGTCATAATGTCGCTCTGCGCACCTGTGGACAGACAGACAGGTGGATGTTATCAACAGATCGACAGGTGACCTCATGTGAACATTAAGATCAAACTTCAGTCAGTACTCACAAGTTGTAGATCTTATAGTGATTCTTGTGCTTTGAGTCTAAAAACCTGAAACACAGACAGACAGATAGATGATCAGACAGACAGGTAATCAGACAGACAGGTGATCCGACAGACAGACAGGTTCAGTTTGAACATCATGTCTTTATCTTGTAGACCTGGTCGCGTGTGTTCCTGGATGGTCCCGTCAACTCGGGGCGTCTCCCAGTCGAGGACATAAAGTCGGCCTGGCCTTTGAAACAAGCGGCGGAAGCTTTGCTTTGTTTTCTCTTCTGTTTGATGTAGAGGTTGTTTTTTGGAATCGAAATGTTTGTTTCACAGAATTAATATAATAGACGTCAAACTGTTGCAAAGTCTCTCCTGCCGTTTCTTTATTACTCTGATCCGGTAACAATCCAAGTTCTAACACAGGTCTCAGGTTTCCCAGAGTCTGTGAACCAGGTCAACTAGCTGTGAGCTGATTGGTTCAATGCCATTATACCACAGAAGAAGAGGAGGACACAACACAACCAGATGACTGAGGTCAAAGGTCAAAAACATTCACGGTGTTAATGTGAGGAAGGTTACAGCCTCCTCATCATCACTCTGATGATGGAAGTCACATGAATGATGACATCATCACTTAATCATGAAGTCTGTTCCGGTACTTTTATTTTCTCTGTTTCTAAAACAAACTTCACTGGAGCAGAATTAAAGATGATGAGGATGAAGATGGAGGACATGTTGACAGACAGTGGAAGAGGCGTGGTCTTACCGTACGACATCATCGATGTTGTTCCTGTAGACACCCTCCAGACGCTCTGCGGGGAAACCCATCGCTATGATGTTTGGATAAATATCTGATCACAAGTTCAGGATCAACAAACACGACACATTTACATCTTACTGCCGCCCGTCTGTCGTCACAGAGACACCATCTTCAGGTGGTGACCAGCTGATCTTAATCTGACTGATAGACTCAAATTGTACTCAGACATTTAGTTCATTTTCGTTCCTTTCCTACGATTCCCACAATGCCTCTAACCAGGCTCTATAGAAAGCTGGTTAGCTTAGCATTCAGACAGAGAACAGGGGGAGGAGCCAGCCTGGCTCCGTCCACGGACTGATGACACACCCATGAGCTTTGATCCATTAGTGCCACCTGGTGGCAGCAGCATGCTACCTGTGTTCACCGATGGGCATTCGAGATCTGTTGCATTTTTAATAACAATGAATTTTAATAAATCACTTTTTGGTTGTACACCAATGGATGAATGTGTCTAAAAAAATGCAAATCCATTTCAGTTTGATTTGCTTGTAGGTTTGTAGGCTGCTACAGAGTAGAATTTAGATTATCTGACCCAGCCTGTTTTTTTTTCTTTTTTCAAATAAGTCAAAATAATGACTGTATTTCCAGCTACAAAACACAAATCTCTGTCCTCCCTACGTTGTTGTTTGTGTCGCTGCGTGGCGTTCCACGTGAGCTGTCCTCATGCTGAAAACGTGACTTGTCACACACGTGACGTCACTCCCCGAGACGCAAGAAGAAAGCAAAATATATATTCTTAATTAAAAAAAATGACAAAAACAATAGTAACGCACAGTGACTTGAATAAGTAATTTTAATCTGATTACTGGTTTGTAATATTAATGTGGTAGATTACTCGTTACTGACAAAAGTGATCAGCTCATAATTACAGCTTATGTGTCTGGCAGGGTCGGCCCGGGTCAGGCTGGACCGGACCAGGCTAGAACTCAAGTGGTCAGGTTGGGTCAGGCTTGATTTTTTTGGCACGATCTAAGCTCTACTACAGAGTCCCGCATAAATTTAATATCATATATTGAAGATAGGAGGTTACTGCCCGAAAATGTTCCCACACTTTGGACGTGTTTGGTATGGCTTTCCTGCTCTCCTCAACATGTTCCGCCATCATTCATATTCTTCTTCTTCTTCTTCTGCTGCTTCTTCTTCTGCGGAACCGTCTTCTTCTTCTATGCCACACTGTGGTGCTCATTCTAGTAGTAGTGCTAAAGCGATTTGCTCCGGCTCATTATTATTATTACTATTACTATTATTATTATTATAACAACAACAACAACAATAATAATAATAACAATGACTATTTACTAATTACCATTACTATTAATAATAATAATAATAATAATAATAAGATTATTATTGTAATAATAATCATAATAATAGTGAGCTTCTGTTCTGTTCCCAGAAGACTTCAGTGTTTGTTTAAATTTTACCCTGAACTTCCTGCAGCTTCACCACAACACAAACAACAGAACCTTCTGAACACCTGTCTGTCTGTAGATGTCTCTAATGTCTTCTAATACTTGCATTTAATTCTGAACAATAATATAAAGCAACAACATATGATCAATAAGTGATTGGGCTGTAACAGTCCAAGGATTTGGATCGATACATGATCAGTTATCTGATGTCATCTATGATGTGAAACATTGATCCTCTTTCAGATTGACCTTTATTTTGAAATGTGCGGCTGATTAAGGTGTTGGTCTGTTTCATGTTTGTTTGAGGCACAGTTAAAGTTAAGTTGCAGTTGTTTACCTGAAAGTGAATGTCACCTGCTTCATGACATCATCTCATACTGTTTGTCGTCACACTGGTGAAGCTGTGAGGCTGCTGCTCCTCCCACTAACAAACTGTCTTTGTTTGGATTTAATGGGTGAAAATGTTTTCATGTTGTAGAAACAACAGAAACAGAACATATCTGATATCTGTAGACTTCCTGTCTGAAATCAGCAGGATGACGTCATGATTTATTCTATTCTATGACGACACACAAACGAACAGAGGTTAAAATCTCATCAATCAGGTTTTAACTGTGGAGAAATAAACACGATTACATTAAATTAATATAATGTTTGTGCGACTAAATATCAGTGACGTTGTATTGTGTTGTGACTCGGAGCTGAGCTGTGACGTCCTGTGCAGGTGTGCAGCTCTCAGGTGTGTCAGTCTGTCGGACTGCTGCTGATGCAACGCCACTGACACCTCTGTTAGCTTAGCCCGTTAGCACCTGCTCCCTCCAGTGCTGCTCCGAAAAACACAACCAGCAGCTCACACAGCTGAATAATATGTTTATGTACAGAGCCGTATGAGACGGTACCGGGTACTCTGCAGAGAAATGATCCAGTACTCGTGGTACCATCAAAGCTAAACGCCTGCTATCGCTAGCTAGCCGCATTCAGTCACATTCTCCTGTAGGCGATAAAACGCACGACGGACTCCGTTTAAAAAACTGCTGATATAAAGCAAACTGGCAAATATGCAAACAAAGTGACAACCTTTCTTTTTCTGGTAGAAACAGATGGAATCAGACAAACGCGGACCTGTAAAGAAGAGTACTAATGACATTTAACACATTTTAAGGATTTGTTCTCGCTGATAGCTTCTATTGACGTTGCTGTACGATTCAGTCTATGAGCTTCTAATTGTTCTGATTAGAATACTGCAGTTTGACTGTTTAACTGATGCATGCACACAAGATTATCTCACGCCTCACACTGTTATTTGATGTGAGCAGCATGTTTGTCCACACAGACTAATTAAATCTTAAAATGTTTTAATGTAGTTCTGCAGAACGTTTGTGAGCGAACAAGCTAGCATTCCAGGCTAACCACAGTCAGTGGACCTGGAGTAAAACAGCAGGACAGTGAAAGGATACAGGTCAGGTCCAGGTCGAACCCGTCCTCCTGGTATCTCCTTTTATTCCTGCTGACGATTTCCTTGATTAAGGCAGCCATGATCGATGTGTCTGCTGAGGGGCCGCCTGTCTCCTCCGTCCTCAGCCGCTCCGGAGCCTCCGCTGTCTAGTTGCCAGGGAGAGAAGCTAACTGGGACAGCTAGCCCGGAGTTAGCTAGCTAGCCAGCAGCCCCCCGATCTCCAGAAGGTCGCTGTTAAAACGTTTATTACGATAAATCCTGATGGATAATCAGAACTAATACATGTCCAGACACGACCCCGTTACCCGCCCTCCTCTGCTGCCACCCTGAAAGCTCCGTCGTGGACAGAAGCCCGCGGGCCTTCTAGTTGACAGGCAGTCCGACCGTCGGTGCTGTTTTCTGGGTCAGAACAAGGGGGCGTCGGGGCCTCCTCCCTGCTCCCACTGCGGGCCCGGGTTTCCAGGTCCCTCGCCTGGAGACAAAACCATCCGCGGGTTTATGTTCGCTGAAGCTCCAGCCCTCCAGACGTCGGATGGATCCAGGTGGACTCTTGCCGGCCTCGTTGTGCCAAGGAGCCGCCGTGACTGGACGCTGATCGGCGGAGAGAAAAACTCTCCGAGACGCCTTTGAGCGGAGGAACCAAGACGAGGCTTCGCTGAGAGAGTGAAGCTACAGACCGGAGCCCCGCACACATCCGGTTAGCTCCTTCAAAATAAACTCGCTGTCACGCCGTGATTAGCTGTGCGCGAATGAAGGCTTAGAAGAGCGCTTGTATTTTGAAAAAGAAGTCATTTTCCGATGTAACGTCACTCCGTGTGACTTGTCGACGCTACATGTTAGCTGCTAGCTGGATCCTGTGAGGCAAACGCATCCTGTCAGCACACAGGGTTGCCAGGTTGTGTAATTTTTTTCCTCCCATTCAAAACCTCCTTCACAAAACCATAAAAATAACATCAACGGGTCACATTACATAATGAAGCGTCCGCGTGCACGCGCACAGCTCTGTTATCAGTCAGCTGACGGGATTTATGATTTATATGATTTTAAGTGTTTCTATCTGACGGAGACTTTTAATTTTTGATGTGACGTTACGTGAATACTGAATATAAAGACACAGTGATGATGATGTTGATGATGAACACACCTTTACTATCTATCCATCTGTCTGTCTATCTATCTATCCATCATGCTGCTGTACACTCGCAGCCCTGTAGGTGGCGGCAGTGAGTCTAAAAGCTGTAACCTGCGCAGCCACCACCGAAGAAGAATCTGAGGAAGTGCGGCTTCCTGACGAGCTTCTCGGAGGTAAGATCGGCTCACAGTTCGCGTCTTAAAGAGACTTTGTGTCGGTTGTTTCTTCTCTCAGACTGCCCGGAGCTGTCGGTGCCCTTCGGTCTGTTCCCGCCGGTCAAACGTGTCAGTTTGTCCGCTGAGCAGCTCCCGTGTTACCACCGGAGAGTCGAGAAGGTCAAGCTAATGCTAAAATTAGCAGTTAGCCGGCACACACAGTCCTTTCGCTTTTATAATAAGGACAACGGAGGGTCTCAAACTGTGGTTCGAGGACCTGCAGGGGTCCATGAAGGTGTTGAGTTTTAACTGACCGGTCCGGTGAGTCTTAAACAGTCAGTGAGTGGACCCACCAACCAGACTGCGTTTGCAAATCTGCTGATTAAAAGTGTCTTCTTGTTTAAAACACGAGCGCACACTGTCTCCTCCAACGTGGCCTGGATCTAATATGAAGAGCAGTTAGTGAGGTTCCAACACTCTCACGTCTTAATTTCTCTCCTCGTGTAGAAGTTTCTCTGTAAATCAGAAATGTTTCAGCCTCCCGACTTGAGATATTAAAGTTTCTAACTTCATTTAAACTGTAAACAGTGGAGGATTCCTTCAGTGCAGCATTTAATATGAACCGATCACTCTGACCAACAAGTTCATTGATCGCATGTGTCTCACTTTAAATGAAACACTACAAGGATACTCTCTCCACTGTCGTCGTTGTGTGCAGCCTTTACTTCCTGGTTACCTGTGGTCATCACCTGACAGCCTGACAATGGTTCTGAGGGAGGTTCCAGTAGAAAACATTGCCCGTCCTTTGGGCAGGAACGAGGTCATTGGTCTGCTCTTCCGTCTCACCATATTTGGTGCCGTGACCTACTTCACCATCAAGTGGATGGTGGACGCCATCGACCCCACAAGGAAACAGAAGGTGGAGGCTCAGAAACAGGTGATGAAACACCCGAACACCCTGTCATCAGTAACACATCACTAACAAACCACTAACTTGTAGGGCTGGGCAATTTAAGCAATCTCAAACTGGGCTTAATAACTTAATGTTCATTTCGGGGATAAGCCTTGTGCATTTTTACTCTATGGATCGATCCAACAGCCACTTGGCAGAAAATGAACATGACCGTTGCCGGGGACCGAGCTGGATAACTTCCAGTTTAGCACCCGTTTAACTTGAATGGGCATTAAGTAATTTAAACAGGTGACTTCTAGACCTCCAAAATTTTATTGGAGTGAATGGTTCATATTCTGACAGTAAGACGAGTTATCTGTGGGGCTGTGAGTTTCTCCTTTGTCATGTCCGTTTCAAGTTTTCATGTTTCTGAGCTCCTTTATTTCTGTGGGCTGAGGAGGACCACGTGAGCTGGTAGAAAGCTCCAGAACACTAAATGGATGTTGAAGTGAAATTGTCCTTATGTCTTCAGGCAGAGAAGTTGATGCGTCAGATAGGAGTGAAGAATGTGAAGCTGTCTGAATATGAGATGAGCATTGCAGCTCACCTGGTCGACCCGCTCTGCATGCAGGTGAGTTTTTACCTCATGGTAACTTACCTGATACAAGATGACAGGATGGTTCCTCTTAACCATTAAGTCATCATCACGTCTGACAGTCTGCAAGTATGATGTATACACACAATACGTGTGTGTGTGTGTGTGTGTGTGTGTGTGTGTGTGTGTGTGTGTAGATCACCTGGAGGGACATCGCAGGTCTGGATGAGGTGATCACAGAGCTGAAGGAGACAGTTATCTTACCTGTTCAGAAGAGACACCTGTTCCAAGGGTCAAGACTGCTGCAGCCGCCTAAAGGTCAGAGGTCACACGATCACTCATTTTCAATGCAGTGACATCATCAAGTCAGACACACAGACTGTGTTACAGCTAGCAGTTCAGTTAGCACAGGCATGTCCAAACTATTCCACAAAGGGCTGTGTGGCTGGTTTCGTTCCAACCAGTCAAGAGCACACAGTTTGACCAATCAACTCTCTGAAGACTGAGACCAGTTGATTAAATGGGTCAGGTCAGGAGTGCTGCTGCTTAGTTGAAAAGAAAACCTGCAGCCACATTGGCCCTTTGTGGGATCGTTTGGACATGCCTGAGTTGGCATCACAGAGAAGAGGGAGAGAAGGAAAGAGGAATAAAGAAAAGAAGAATAGAGAGAAGGAGAAAGTAGAGAATGTATATAAGGGAACATGTGAGACTCTGACCCTCCCCTTCTCCTGTCGTTACGGTAACAGGCGTGCTGCTGTACGGGCCCCCGGGCTGCGGAAAGACGCTGATTGCCAAGGCGACGGCGAAGGAGGCGGGATTTCGTTTCATCAACTTGCAACCGAGCACGCTGACGGACAAATGGTATGGAGAGTCTCAGAAACTGGCTGCTGCTGTCTTCTCATTGGCTGTGAAACTGCAGCCGTCTATCATCTTTGTCGACGAGATAGGTAGAGCATGCACACACACTCACCTGTCAATCACAGTTCCATCAATCATCTGTTTCCCTCTTGCCTGAGTCTTAATGCCAAGCTAACTGTTTCCCACTGTTCCCTCAGTCTTGATGCTAAGCTAACTGCAGTACTTCTGTATAAATATGTAACTGCCCCTTTAATAGACTCGTTCCTGAGGAGTCGCTCGAGCTCCGACCATGAAGCCACAGCCATGATGAAGGCTCAGTTCATGAGTCTGTGGGACGGACTGGACACTGACCACCACTGCCAGGTACACACACACTCACACACACACACACACACATACATTTGAAATGTTCGGCTTCTTCTGTGTTTTCATAAAACAGGAGGGCTGATGATCAGTAAGTGCTCAGTGCAGATATTATTGATCTGTTCTGTCTGTCTGTGTCACCCGTCTCTCTCTCTACCTGTCTCACCTGTCAGGTGATCATCATGGGAGCCACTAACCGTCCTCAGGATCTGGACTCTGCCATCCTGAGGAGAATGCCCACCAGGTTTCACATCAACCAGCCTGTATGCACACACTTATTCAACACACACACACACACACACACACACACAGAGACTCACACATCCTCTCTCTTACATACAGTGTGTATAATACAGTGTACAGGTGGGTGAATCAGCTGCGGTTTGTTTTTTTACAGAGTCTGAGGCAGAGAGAGCAGATCCTCCACCTGATCCTGGAGAACGAGAGTGTGAGATCAACATAACACGACAGCATTCACACAACACAATAGCACGACAACATGGTGGATGATGTGTTTACGTCCAGACATGTTGAATTCACTGACACCTGTCTGTCTCCCTGCAGGTTGATGTGTCAGTTGACCTCCTTGATGTTGCCAAGGAAACGGAGGGTTTCTCAGGAAGTGACCTCAGAGAGATGTGTCGTGACGCGGCCCTGCTCTGTGTCCGAGACTTTGTCCACGCTCAGAACGACAGGTACCTGTCTGTCTCTTCACCTGTCTGTCCAATCACCTGTCTCTCTGACTTGTCTCTCTCTTTCTCCACCTGTCTGTCTCTCAGTCCATCAGAGGACTTCATCCGTCCAATCAATCAGGTGGACCTCCACAAAGCGATCAGTAAGATGAAGAAATCTAAATCAGCAGGACATATCGCCCCGCTGCACGCTGCTCTGGACTGAAAACACACACACACACACCCCTACCTGTCTGTCTCTACGTGTGTAAATATGTTCATCATGTGCCACTTTTTGTTTCTACTTCAGATCAGCTGATTGTAAAGTCGCCATCAGCTGATCAAACAGGAAATGAAGAGCTTACCAGACCGTTGTTGCCGTGACGGCCATGTTCAACAAACACAGCGCTGACATCATCAGCCACATGTTGTTTGTTTCTACTGTAAATAAAGTCAAAGTAAAAGTTTAAAAATGAAACTCACAAGTCAGCTGTTACTACAGTACCCATGGGTCTCATTGGCCGTTGTCATGGAGACACGTCTATCCAGAGCAATCTGTAAAGTCTGCTAATTTATCTATTAGAAAATGTATAAAATAAACTACCGGTAATTATGGAAATGAATGGAAACGTTCTTATGAGTCAGAATACAAAAATTGGACTTGTGTTTCTACTGATGCTCGGAGCTTTACAGCACTTATCACAGTCACACACTGATGGCGGAGGCCGCCATGCAAGGTGCCGACTGCACATCAGGAGCAATTTGGGGTTCAATATCTTGCTCTAGGCCTGAGGATATTTTGCAGCACAGCACAGGTGAGCCGGGATCCGAACCAGCAACCTTCCGATCACTAGACAACCCGCTCTACCCCCTGAGCTACAGCCGGCCTAATGAGTAAATTTCTACAGTTGATCCGCAGTTTCATATATTTATTTATATTCTGTCACATCAGGGCCTCGGTACAACATAACCTATTATTTCAGGAGATTTATTTTGAAATGATCAGAAAACGATTAGTTTTTACAGGGTTGTAATTTTAACTTCATGATTTGGTTTCATTTTATTCAAACTTGGTGTCAGCCAAATCAAAGATGCTAAGTTAATGAGTTTATTAATTGGAGAATGGACCAGAGGTGTGGTTGCATCAGTTCTCTGGGTAATTAATAGAAGAATATGAGGAAACACAAGAGTTTGAAACAGAAACTCCATCAGATGGAGCATTTGTCCTGCAGTGACTTCTTCTTCAAGTGTACTTCATTATGATTATTGTTTTTGATTCTGATGTTTGAAAGTTCAAAGAACTGATTTTAACGATTCGATTGTTTTACTGTTTGTTAAAAAACCCAAAGAGATGATTTTTTTCTGTCATATCAACACTTTCACATTTACACTTATTATCATTAATTTGGCCGATAATTGATAATTTTAGATTTATTTTGACCATAAACAAAAGTGTGAATACATGAGTTGTTTGTTTTTTTACAGTGTAGTTATTGGCCGTTTAGTTATGCTGTCATAACTGCTGGATGATGTAATAAAGTGGTAAAACAAACTGATGTTGGTGTGTCAGATTTAATGTTCAGTTATAAAAACAGTTTAAAACAACGTATTCTTTTCTCTTTATGTTTAAAGCGCTGCTCCTCATCACATCGTCACATCTTTTACTTCACATTCAGTTTTATGAATAAAATCCAACAGCTGACAAAAAACATCTTGTTCTGTTTTAACTGAAAATATTTATTAAAGCTTTTCCATTCAAAAATTTGGCACAAGAAACAGGAAGTAAAAAAAACAAGCTGAAACTTTAAACTGCTTTAGGCACAGAGACAATAAACCAAATAATAAATAAGATTAACCCTGAAGACACCAAACAGAATCAAATCTGCAGTAACAAGAGCTGCTGACTGTGTATTAAAGGGACTCTTATTGTGAAAATCCTCCCTCAGACTGTTGAAGAAGCTCAGTGAATCTGCTGAGAGCTGAATGTGTTTGTCAAAGGCTTCAGTCAGTTTGATTACAGCAGCATCTGATGGCTCATCAATTATAGACTAAAGCAATAAATCAGAGTCACTTGACATTAAAAACTGAATAAATTAAGAAAATAATGCAATGTCAGAAAAAAGCTGCAGATAAAAATCACCATTCGCCTGGTTTACAGCAGATTAAAGGGACAGTTCACCAAAATCATGAAGAAAAACAGTTTCAGTGTCAGTTTCATTTCCTACAATAATCTCACAAAGCTTTTCTTTGCAGGTGTGTGTGTGTGTGTGTGTTTCCACCGATGAGCTGATAGATGTCGTAATAAATTAAAAACTGCTGCTGAGACAAACTGATGTTTTAAAATCAACAGTTTTGAGACAATCAGATGTTTCCTGTCACATGGTGAATAAAACAGCCAATCAGCAGCCAGGATCATAAACAGCTCATTTGGTTCTGTAATCATAGTGGGTCAGAGGAACTGGTTCTGCTCACAGTTCTGTGTTGGGTCCTCGTCCCGCGGCCCGTCCCTCACACTCTCTGTGGAAGTCGCAGCCATCCAGCAGGTGGCGGTAAGTGGCCCGGACGTCCCGGTAAAGCGGCGCATCCTCCTCCAGCCCAGGGAATCGAACCGGAGACTCGTTGATGAGCAGCTGCAGCCGCGGGCCACGCTGGCAGTCATACAGGACGAAGAGCAGGTTGGCGGCGTATGGGACGATTAGACTGGTCCGGAAACTTCTTCCTGTGAGACATCAAGCACAGCACAGAACCAGGAAGTAAACTGTCAGACCTAACATCTCATACTCGTCCCTGATTGGACATCAGGACGGAGGCGGGTCTTCTCACCGTGCTGTGCGTGGTAGTTGTTGGCAGTGGGCGGAGTCTTGTCCTTATATAGCCCCAGCAGAGAGAGGAGAGGGAGGAGCGTCTCAGCATGACCCACCAGGATGGAGGCGGGCTCAGGAGGCGCATCCGTCGACCTGATGGACGATCAATAATCAATAATAACCAACCAGACCACATCAGCACAGTCACATCCACCCACTCCTATACATGACACTAGTGCTGGACGGAATGACCAAAATTGTATATCACAGTGTTTTTCAAAATTCTAATGGTTTCACGGTATATGATGGTATTTTTTTTCATGTATAATCAGGAGTTCACAGCATTTTCTATTGGTTGAGAGAGGAATTACTTGCCCCTTCTAGATCGAAAAGGCGGCACATTTGCTGCAAGGTAAAGGCTGCACTCAGCCGCCCTGTCTATCTAAAAGGGAAGTTTAATATTCCTTCTTTACTAAAAACATGTGATGTGACATGAAGCACAAAGTTGGGCCTGAACAGTGATGTACAACATATGCATCGGAAGAAATGTGGCGACACTTGATAGATACTGGAACCATAGACAAATTATGCGTAGACGCCTCATAGACTGATGCTGCCTATTGGAGCTGACGTATCAGCGCAGCCGCCATCTTGGATGGGTCTCCAGTGCGACCCCCCTGCATTTATTTCTACTGAGGAAGGTGTATCCACAACTACAATAATCATAACCTCCCGAATTTTTACAGGATTTTCACATGGTTACAAACGGCAGAGATTTAGTTACGATACAGGGCACTGTCACAAAAAATATTTTAAAAAAAAACCAAAACCAAAAAAAACTTACTTGTGAAAGGTAATCCCCCACGCTCTGGTCACAATACTGCGCCGGTTATTGCAACCATAAACTGCACAAAATACAGTCACAGTTGCTCGCTCTCCATTGATTCCGATTGACTCTGGTGCTAGCCTACAGTAGGAGACCCAACCAAGATGGCGGTGACGTGGGATTACGTTCCAGCACGCCATGAGGCGTCTACGTATATTATGTCTATGTCTGAAACAGTGTCGCGCAGCGTAGCTTTCCCACCCTAGTGGTACGCGAACACATTACAGGGGGTACGTGGAAATATTTATTAATTTATTTCAAAGATGATAAGTAAATATTCTCAGTAATTTCATTAGCCCATTAATAAAACGCTACGTGTGCCACAATTAGCTCATATCACATATTCACATATTATTTATTCTTATGTTTAATTTGAGTTAAAAAAAGAAAAAGAAAATGTGGGATAATTATATGTTCAAATTAAGGAGATGAAATAAAATGAGTTTCATTTATTAATCAGTTGTGTAACGTTTCATAAGACCACTTTTGGAGAATCATCAACGTTCATGAGTGAGGGGGTACTCATGGTATGACAAAAAGGCTGAGGGGGTACACAAGACAAAAAAGGTTGGGAACCACTGGTGTAATCAAATACACCGGTAAGGCTGTATATTAAAAATTCACTAAAATATACAGCGTTATGTGGTGTGAAACAGTATACCGCCCAGCACTGCATGACTCATTTAAAAAACAGACAGTAGGGAAGGAGCTGCAGCGGGTGGTGAGGGCAGCGAGCATGTCATCGGACGACACCGCCACCTCGGACACATCTACACTAGACCCCACCCTGACAGCAGTCTGTTTCTGTGCCTACACCTTTAAATGCTAATGAGCTCTGTCTGTCAAGGCCTCCTTGAAGAGCCCTGCCTGCTACATCACTCTCAGGGAGGAGAAGCCCCTTATGCTACAGGTAGCATGTGCTAATGTTTACGGTGGATGTACATTTAGGCCTTGTCCACATGTACCAAAACAATCTTTTATTCCTCCGTCTTCCTTGGCATCGTTTCAAGAATATTTGCGTCCACACGGATCCACTTAAAACGACTCAAAACGCTGTAGTACACATTCTAGGCCTCTAGGTGGCGCTTGAAATTCACCAAAAATGGAGAAGAAGAGACGGAGCATGCGCATAAATCCTGCACGCTGTTTACAAACAGACAGCAGAAGGAGAATCCGAAAACAAAAATGGCTCGTGCAAGGAAACCAGAAGCGTTTGTGTGGATTGATAATGAGGTCGAACTGCTGCTGCGACTCACACTCGACTACAAGGCGAGTACGTTGCAAGAAACACAGACAGTAGTCCACCATTGTAGTTGTTGTTGCTATGAGATGTCACGGGGTTCAGAGGTCAGAGGTCGATGGGTGGGGTGATGGCGGAAAGTATGTGGATTCGCTGTCCACATGAGAATGGGGGGCCATGTTTTCCACCCTGAGACCCGTTTTCAAAAGAGTGCGTTTTCAGGATCCGTGTGGACGGTCGGTCAAAACGATGCAATACAAATGCGTTTTCACACAAAAACGTAAAAGAGCGTTTTCGTGGCCTATGATAATGACTCCTTTCGTTACGTATCGACAGGAGCAGAATCTGAACAGCCTGTAGGAGCGCCGTGTTACCAGTGGGGCTGCAGAGACCATGCAGGAATCACTGGTTTTCATCATTCTGGGAGTTGATGGGCTCACAGAGGACCAGCTTATATATGTAGAGACCAGAGAAAACGTGTTTTTCATAATATTGGGCCTTTAACTGCAGACTTTCCACTTTAATTTGAGGGTATTTACATCCAAATCAGGTGAACAGTGTAGGAATTACAACAATTTCTATACATATTTCCCACTTTTTAAGAGACCAAAAGTAATGGGACAAACCAAACAATCATAAATCAAACTTTCAATGTTTAATACTTGGTTGCAAATCCTTTGCAGTCAATTACAGGCTGAAGTCTGGAAGGCATAGACATCACCAGACGCTGGGTTTCATCCCTGCTGATGCTCTGCCAGGCCTCTACTGCAACAGTCTTCAGTTCCTGCTTGTTCTTAGGGCATTTTCCCTTCAGTCTATGCATGCTCAATCGGATTCAGGTTAGGTCAATCACCTGACCTGAATCCGATTGAGCATGCAGCATACTTGGCCATTGCATAACATTCCACTTATTTGCCTTAAAAAACTCTTTGGCTACAGGTCGCCGTGAAGCGCCTTCCAATGAGTTATGAAGCTTTTGGCTGAATATGCATCTGGTGATGACTATGCCTTCCAGAATTCAGCCTGTAATTGACTGCAAAGGATTTGCAACCAAGTATTAAACACTGAAAGTTTGATTTGTGATGGTTTGGTTTGTCCCATTACTTTTGGTCTCTTTGTGTCTATGTCCCAATTCTATGGACCTGACTGTATATTGTCTGAATGAAGAGCTGCCATCTATGTTTCGTTGTTTCTGAAACAATGACAATAAACATCTATTCAGATTTTACAACCTCACATCACAACACACCCGATGCTCTCAACATCATCATCATTGTAAATAAAAGTGCACCTTGTGTTCCACTTACCTTTCTCTTTGATACCTCAGCTTTTTATTTTAATTTAGAACTACTGCAGCATTTTATTTTATACTGAAAAATTCAGTTGTGTTCAAAATAATAGCAGTCCAACATCACTAACCAGATCAATCACTGTTTTTGGTATAAATTTTATTTCTACATGGCAAATAATTAACTAGTAGGTGTAGCAGAGTAATAGATAACCAACAGTCATGACCAGCATGCTGCTGATTCTGTGTAATTGAACAATAATTAAAAGGGGTGCATTTAAAATAACAGCAGTGTGGAGTTCAATAAGTGAGGTCGTTCATTCCGTGTCAAAAAGCTGGCGCTTATTTAAGGACAAAGGCAGCAGATGTTCCTGCTGGTTTCGGTGCATTCTTCTCTGAGGATCAGAGTGAAACGGGTCATTGCAGACATTGTTCAGAAGAACTGCGTACTTTAATTAAAAAGTTAATTAGAGGCAGGAAAACACATAAAGTAGTGCAGAAAATGAGACTGCTCAGCTAAGATGATCTCAAATGCTTTAAAATGGCAACCAAAACCAGGAAGACAGAAAACTACCATTTGAATGGATTGAAGAACAGCCAGAATTGAAAAGATCAGCCAATGATCAGCTGAAGGGTGATCAATGAAGGTGTAAAGTTGCCTGTGAGTACTGGAAGAAATTATCAGCAAAAAGCCACTGCAGAGTCTTACTGTTGCAAACGATGTGCTGAGGAGGTTACAGCACACTGACCGGCCGAAAGAGAGACGCTGCAGCATTTTGAGGACAGATGAAAACGAGCTGGCTGTGGCTCTGAGGCCGCAGGCAGTTTGGACTCAGCCACTGCTCCACTTAATGCACTCTTTTAAACCTCACTACCTGCTATTATTTCAAGCACAACTGTAGTACTTCATTGTTTCTACATCGTTTCTATACTTGATTGTATTTGTACTTGAATGTAGCTGCTGCTATGATAACCCAAGTTTCCCTCTGGGATTAATAAAGTTATCTATCTATATCTAAAACACAGGGACATCTCACTTTCACAGAACCAAAAATATACTCTATAAAGAAACATTTCAAATTAAAACATGTCAGCTTCCATGTTCATCATCAATTCCTGATGATGTCATGTTGTTGATGATGTCACTGACCTGCGGGGACGTCCCGCTTTGTCCAGCGTCCTGAAGACGTGATGAAAAAGAGGACAGCTGGACAGACCGCTGATCACATGACCATGAGAGCGCATCCAGTATTGCTTCAGGTCCGCCTTGTACTCCAACACCTGCAGGAGTGTACTACAAACATGTCCTCTGATACTACAAACATGTTCTCTCACACTGCAAACATGTATCCACATGTATCTATATTTATATACACTATATTACCAAAAGTATTCGCTCACCCATTCAAATGATCAGAATCAGGTGTTCTAATCACTTGGCCTGGCCCCAGGTGTATAAATTCAAGCACTCAGGCATGCAGACTGTGAAACAAGACATTTGTGAAAGAATGGGCCGCTCTCAGGAGCTCAGTGAATTCCAGCGTGGAACTGTCATAGGATGCCACTTGTGCAACAAATCCAGTCGTGAAATTTCCTTGCTCCTAAATATTCCACAGTCAACTGTCAGCTCTATTATAACAAAATGGAAGCGTTTGGGAACAACAGCAACTCAGCCACGAAGTGGTAGGCCACGTAAAGTGACGGAGAGGGGTCAGCGGATGCTGAAGCGCATAGTGCAAAGAGGTCGCCGACTTTCTGCACAGTCAATTGCTAGAGAGCTACAAACTTCATGTGACCTTCAGATTAGCCCAAGTACAGTACGCAGAGAGCTTCATGGAATGGGTTTCCATGGCCGAGCAGCTGCAGCCAAGCCACACATCACCAAGTGCAATGCAAGGCGTCGGATGCAATGGTGTAAAGCACGCCGTCACTGGCCTCTAGAGCAGTGGAGACGCGTTCTCTGGAGTGATGAATCACGCTTTTCCATCTGGCAATCTGATGGACGAGTCTGGGTTTGGAGGTTGCCAGGAGAACGGTACATTTCAGATTGCATTGTGCCAACTGTGAAATTTGGTGGAGGAGGAATTATGGTATGGGGTTGTTTTTCAGGAGCTGGGCTTGGCCCCTTAGTTCCAGTGAAAGGAACATTGAATGCTTCAGGATACCAAAACATTTTGGACAATTCCATGCTCCCAACCTTGTGGGAACAGTTTGGAGCGGGCCCCTTCCTCTTCCAACATGACTGTGCACCAGTGCACAAAGCAAGGTCCATAAAGACGTGGATGACAGAGTCTGGTGTGGATGAACTTGACTGGCCGGCACAGAGTCCTGACCTGAACCCGATAGAACACCTTTGGGATGAATTAGAGCGGAGACTGAGAGCCAGGCCTTCTCGACCAACATCAGTGTGTGACCTCACCAATGCGCTTTTGGAAGAATGGTCAAAAATTCCTATAAACACTCTCCTCAACCTTGTGGACAGTCTTCCCAGAAGAGTTGAAGCTGTAATAGCTGCAAAAGGTGGACCGACATCATATTGAATTCTATGAGTTAGGAATGGGATGGCACTTCAGTTCATAGAATGAGTAAAGGCAGGTGAGCGAATACTTTTGGTAATATAGTGTATGTATACAGACAGAAGCACAGATAAAAGTACAGGCAGACATACACAGAGCGTGTATCAGTACCTGCTGTGTACGCAGAGCGTGTATCAGTACCTGCTGTGTACGCAGAGCGTGTATCAGTACCTGCTGTGTACGCAGAGCGTGTATCAGTACCTGCTGTGTACGCAGAGCGTGTATCAGTACCTGCTGTGTACACAGAGTGTGTATTAGTACCTTAGCATCGTGCTGGTCAAACAGGAAGCACCATGGCGAGTGAACAGATTTGATTGACAGCTCGTATGAACACAAGAAGAAAGCTGCTTCGACCAGATCTACAGGAGCCACACAGGGACAAACTTCAGTCGATAACAAGTTCATGAACCGCTGACGTGTATTGAACGTGATCCCAACAGTTTAAGAAGTACCTGAGAAAAAAAGTGTTTGTGTTTGTGTGACAGAGACTCACCCACAGTGAGGAGGTGGTGAGGAAGGCCCAGTCTGTCAGCAATCCTCCTCCTCACTGCCTCCATCTCGTCTCCATGTTTGAACTTCTCCACCTCCTGCAGCGCCGTGCGGTTCTTCTCCACACCCTCCACGTAACCACGGCAATGCTCAAAGAAACGCATCAGTTCGTCATCCACCTGGTGGAGGTACTCCACGTCTACAGTGAGACAGGGCACATTTCAGACTACACCTCCCACAATGCACGGCAACACCACAGCTCACACTACACCTCCCACAATGCAACAATGTAAAGAGAACGACAGGTGAGCCCAGAGCTCACAGCTGATTGGCACAGAGCTGTTCAACTGACACATTAAGCTTAGAATCAGTAATCAATCAAATATCTGGATGATGATGTCATCACGCGGTCACCTGGGCGCCTCCACAGCCCCTCCTGAAACGCCTCCACGCTGCTCACACAGCGATGCTTTGAGCTGCTCCTCAGACTGATCCTCCTCAAGTTCTCCTCCGACAAGAGTGACGGGAACAAGGAGGAGAGGCGGAGGGCGAGCTGATGGAGGTCCTCCCTACCCTTCATCACCAGCTGACCTGAGGAGGAGCAGGAGGAGAGAGGAGAGAGGAAGAGGGGAGGAGAGGGGACAGGAGAGGAGAGATGACAGGAGAGGAGAGAGGAGGAGGGAGGAAGAGGGAAGGAGAGAGGAGAGATGACAGGAGAGGAGAGAGGAGGAGGGAGGAAGAGAGGAGAGAGGAAAGAGGAAGAGGAGGGAGGAGTTGAACAGGGACACGTCATCAGTTTGGAGCAGTCTACTCTCAGTGATATTAAGTGTATTCGGTATGTTCCAGGAGTTAGACGGCCCCGGTCTCACCGTCCATGTCCTCGGTGAACCAGTTCTCCCAGCGGTTCTGAATGTCCTGCAGCCAGCCGCCGGAGCCACCGGAGCCTCTGGAAGCTTCTGTCCGGACCAGCTCGCTCAGTTTCTGGATCCTGTGGATGTTTTTGACGGTCGGGTACCGGCTGCCATGCCTGATGACGGCGGTCAGGTGGACAGGGGAGCACCGCTCCCCGATAGGAGGTTTTAGGACGGACTTGTTCACAGACACAGCGTCCCGCAACAGGTGCGGGTTCACCTCCTCATACCGGGTCTTTGTGCCGAAGTAAGTGGCGATGTGCGGGATGTCTGGGACCGACAGGCAAGTGCAGGACCAGCGGCTCAGGAGCAGGCTGAGAGCCGCCACCAGCAGACTGTTCCTGGACGGTACCACGGAGAACATGTCGGCGGGTTCTCAGAGGAACATCAGACCTGGTCAACAGTTCTGTGACACGGATCTCTGATCAGACAGCCGCCGCCTTTGTTTATTTTGTTGATGTTCCGGTCCGTTGTGACCTTTGACCTTCCGTCGTTCAGCTCCGCGGTGGACGAACAAAACGTTCCCGGAGTGTTTGAGTCATAAATATGTATATATGTGTTTATTTATGTATATGTGTCTATGATTTAAATCCACGCCGTTTCTAAAATGCAGAATATTAACACGCAAACAGAGCAACTGTTGTACTTCTACTGCATGTTGTCCTCAAAGATTCACTTTATTTCCAGTTATCGCGTCAACTTCCGGTAAGTACAGCTTCCGTTTAGTGTGCTGCAAAATAAAAGCCGAAACAAAAACAAAAAACTCCTTTTATTTTCAAAATACAATTTTATCAACATCGAATGATTAATTTTGTATTCTTGGTGCTCGTAGTTTAAAGCTTGATAATTATGAATTCATCAACAGTTCAATATTTGACACAAACTGAGAACATGGGGGAAAATAATCATAAATAAAACATCTCTAAGTGCAGATTAATAACAGATTAGTAATGTGTTTTATACAACAGGTGGTTACTCTATGTATATTGTTCCTCTCAGGAGAACATGTGCAGTTTGTCCTGCAGGTGGTGCCATAGGACAGATCATGGAGTCGTTAATACCCGAGCTGTTTGATCCTCTGAGGACCAGGAACGTTTACTGATCAGGATTAATTGTTGCGATGTCCCATTAACAAAAATGTTTAAATGTTCACTTCCTGTCAGGAAATAACACAAGTACCTGCAGTCTAATGTTTTATTTAATCTTTCTTAGAAAAACACAACATGAAAGAACATTTTCTACCAGCTCAGAGCAGCTGAACTGTTTAACATCATGTGAACAGAGGTCAGAGGTCAAACAACAATCACATCTCATTATAATTCATATTTTTAAAGCTACATTCATTTTCTGCGGTCAACACGTGTTTTAAACTTTAAACACTGACTGAAGTTCATAGATCACATCTTTAAAGAAACCGCTTTTAATTTCTTACACAGTCACAGTGTGACATCACTTCCTGTTGGTACAAACATGGAAATGTCTTTCCTGTACCAACAGTAAACATGTAGTACTTGTGTGATAGTAATGTGTAGTACACTGTGTATCAGGTGGGTGACGTGAAGAACCTCCTTCCATGTACCAGACCACTGAAGAGATAAACAGACACAGACGTCAGAATCGTGAAGTCAACTGAAAACAAACTGACAGTGATCATCAGGGCCCGATCAGACGAGGGGCTGCGGGGGCCCAGGAGGCCTTGGGGTCCAGGAGGACCCTGACGCCAACCCTAACCCAACTGTCTCTGTGTTTCAGTGTGATCATTTGTTTTTTTTTGTCAGTTTGATCTTCTTTTAGTTTCCCTAAGCCTAACCTGTCCCTTTCTGATTGGTCAGATGCTGTAAGCTCCTCCCCTTTCATGACTAAACTATGGACCTGGCTGACTGAACGACTGATAAGCAGCTTCATGTTTAGATTCCTTTCATTCATTTATTAATTATTCTATTAAAAAGGTCAAACGAATTTTAAATGCTGAAGCGACGACTAAAGACTTTTTGTTGAAAACTCAGATTCAGAGAAAACCTGACATAAAATGATCAATTATCAAAGTGTTTATTTTAATTTCTCTGCTCATTTTTCCATTCATTATCTGATAATCTAACTGGTCTGGAGGTGGACCTGGTCTCTGCTGATCTGACCTGTTGGTGAGGTTCCTGATCCGTCCCCTCAGAGATCCACTGTTGGGAGTTCCATAGTAGCTGTTCAACTCCGGAGACGTCAGCGGCTTGAAGAGCCGACCTGCAGGGACACAGAGGAAGGACATGGAAGGAACCTTTAATTAGCCTTTAATTAACCTTTGGCAGTCCAAACATGAGAGGTTCATTTAGGGTTCATTAAGTGTAAGATGGTCACTGTGTGGAGGGAACCCTACAACACATTCCAACTGAAGACTTGTTGATTCAGGTGCCTCAGAACAGGAAGTGATATCAGCACATGTGAAAAATGGGCCTTGCAGCCCACGTCCACACAGGATGGTGGTGGCAAGGACACAGTGAGGTTGAGTGGTGATGGGGTGAAGGCACAGCAAACATGGATTGTGGTGAAAAGTGCTGATTTATTTACAGTACTCTAAAAAACGTGTTCCGGCTCACTGGCAGCAAAACAATTCTCTGTATACAACCTCACAACAAGTTGTCTCTCTCCAGACTCCCACACTGAGGGCAGAAAATAGCTTCACATAGAGCCCTTTAGTTAAACTAATTGGAAGAAACCAACGTGACAGGGTGTTTTGTTATGGCGAGACAGGAAGTCTGCCACCATGTTCTGCTTTCCCGCCCTATATGGCACCTCATATCTAAAAGGGCTGTAAAGTCAAAAACCAACATGTAATGTGGGCATTAGTGTCCTTCATTTTGCCCAGCAATTTCAAGGCTCTATGGTTCGTTTTCAGAACAAAGTCTCTACCTAGAAGGTAGTACCTAAAAGTGTCAAGGGCCCACTTTATGGCCAGGCACCTCAGCTCTACAGTTGAGTACCGTGTCTCCAGGCAAAACAGCTTGCAGCTTATGAAAGCCACCAGTCACTGCTGCTCTCCCTCACCCTGGAGTAGTACTGCCCCCAGACCAGCTCCAGAGGCATCGGTCTGTACAGTCCATGGCTTGGTAAAGTCTGGACTCTGCAGCACAGGGTCGTTACACAAAACCTCTTAAATCCATTAAAGCCTTCTCATGATGCTCCTCCCACCTGACCTTCATTGGACCAGACTTTCTGGACAGCTCAGTGACAGGCGCAGCTCTGCACGAAGTTTGGCACTAACCACCTGTACCACCCAGCAAGCCCCAAAAAGAACTGGATATCCTTCTTGGTCTGGGGCTGTGGGCAGTCGCGGATAGCCTCATTTTTGTCCTTCTGGGGTCTGATTACCACACGACCAAGGATATGTCCCAGGTACTGCACCTCCTGCTGGGCCAAAACGCATTTCTTGGGCTGGGCAGTCAGCCCTGCCTGATGTATGTGCCATAGCACCTCAGCCAGATGCCTAATGTGCTCATCCCAGGTGGCACTGAAGATAATGATGTCATCCAGATATGCACCCATAAAGGCACCAGTCCCATCCAGCACACTGTCCATCAATCTCTGGAAGGTGGCTGGCGCCCCCTGCAGGCCAAATGGCATAACTTTGAACTAGAACAGTCCCTGGGGCATCCTGAAGGCTGTGTAGGGCCTGGCCTGCTTAGCCATTGGAACCTGCCAGTAGCCCTTACACAGGTCCAAGGTGGAAATGAAGTGTCCCTTTTCAAGGTGCTCAATAAGATCTTCCAGCCTTCTGCCTTCCTGTGTGTGTGTGTGTGTGTGTGTGTGTGTGTGTGTGTGTGTGTGTGTGTGTGTAATAGAAGAAGGTAGTCAATTTAAAAGTTGCAGGGAATGTCAGGCGAGTTGGGGGAAAAGGGCTAACTTAAGGGCTAAGTTTTCATAGCAGGTATCAAACTGATCTACTGACACTTCAGATCAAACTTTTCTCTTGACATCAGTTTGGAGTCACAAGAAAACATGAAACCTTTGACCCGTGACGGACGTACTTCAGCCCGACTATGTCAGAACAAAAAGCAATCAATACTGCTGCATTACCAAAGTCTGATCTTTATGATCGGCTCATAACGAATCTGATCAATAATTATTTGAATCGACGACCTTAAACGTTAACCCCAACACTTGATCCAACATGAACACATACTCAGTGGGACTGATGCAGTTCTGTTGGTTCTCTTCACAGTGATGAGAGTAGATATCAAACTGCAACAGGTATTGATCACCTGCTGCTGATTGATCAGTTCAGGATCAGAAAGGCACACACGACCAAACACACGATAACAACATGGAGCCAAAGAGAATAGAGAGACAAGCAGAGAACGCACCGTGTCCTCCGTCATGGCTGTAGGTCTGACTGGATGAGGTCTGGTCGGTCTGGATGCCAAGGACTTGTCTCCAGTAGGCTTCAGGGATGGACAACAGACAACCGACAACCTGAGAGGAGACAGACAGACAGACAGACTTTCAGTAACTTTTCCATGTGTTCAGCTGTTTGTTGCATTTTTGATCTCATGTTCAGGTGGGGTTCAGGTGGTGTCCTGCTGAGGGAGGAGCTGACCTTGGGCTGAGTGTTGGTGTCTCTCATGATGGTGGTTGGAGATGGCTCAGACGTCCCGTGTCCTACTATAGTCGGTCCAAAAACCCGGGCCAGATTGTTCTGGTCCATCTGACATTTAGGACTCCTCATCACTCTGACACAGAGACAGGAAGTCAGCTAGCACTTCCTGTTTACTCCCATCATCAGGCTTGTTCGAGAAGAACCCGTCTGGTGCAGAACCCTCGACCCTGACTGGCTCCAACAGCCAGGCGCTGCAGTGGCTCTCCACAGACTGCAGGACCCCACGGCATGATGGGAAACACCTGGTTTTCATCTGATCTAACTGATTGGTTCAGATGTAACTCAACTATATGATCTTTTATTTCTGCTGAGTTGGGGAGATTTTGATGTGATGTGTGAGATGTTGAAAGTTTATTGTGTCAACAGAAGACTAAATATCTCACATTCAGGTATAAAGAGGACAATCAAGAATTAAAGCTGCAAGCAGCAATGAACAGGTCCTCGCAGTCCACGCGCGTCATGGGGCTTGGATTGTTCATATTCCAGGGGGCGCTATAGAGTCAGCGATCATCAGGAGGACATTTTTAATGATTCTACCATGTTTGGTGTTAATCCGATCAACCAATACTTCAATTCAAACTGGTCGTGGGGCAAAATTTTGCACAGAGGCTCAGGGGCTCATGGGGAAGTAGGCATGTGAGTTTCATGTCATTGGGACAGACCAATGTGGAGATATGCAACACTGTGTTTTGAGCTAAATCTGATGGAAGTTATTTAATAACTTGAGTATTGTTTGGAATATTAATTTTTTTCAATCACCTTTTGTCAGGAGAGTCCACAGATGCTGTGTGCAAAGTTTGGTGCAAATCGGTGAAATCGCCTGGGAGGAGTTTGAAAAAGTAGGTTTGCAACATTTGGCGAATTTGTGGGGAAAAAAAACGGACGCGGAAATGGGCGTGGACACTTGTGGACACAGTGAATGCATGGATGTAAGGTTTTTGAACGTGCGACAAAGTATAAGGGACTTATAGGCCAAAACACACTTTCCTTGATTGCAGCACCACCTAGTGGTGGAAATTGAAGACGACAATAGATTATGTGTTTGAAGGTGGGACGTCAGGGATATAATTGGCTGTATTTGACTACTTTTGATTATACCATTATATTTCATCTTAAAACTATTTACCTTGCCTTGTTTGGTCATTATTTTCAGCACAACCTCACATGTGTGACTGTACAGTTCTTTTTCATTTTGACATACTGTATTAACACTATGGACCTAAAATCAAAAAATCAGAGGAAAAAGTAAGATTTTTACTGTGAATACCACAAATATGTTTAATGAACCAACTGCATTAGTTATAATGCAAATATAAATTGCTGTTTGCTAAATGTGTGCATATGTTTTTTTTTTTACATTTATAAAGTTATATGTAACTATTTACATTTAAATGCAGGCAATGCTCAGGCCTCCTCAGCTTCTCCTCCTTGTTTTGAATCACAACACAAAAAAACCCACTACACTACACACACTACACTAAACACTATATAACACACTAACTACACACTCCAAACACACTGTGTGTCACAAATCTCTCAACTCTCAAAACTCGCCACCTCTGCCTCTGTCTGTATCACCGCCTCCATCCCTCCCACAACTTCCTGTTCCTCAACAACCAAACTTGCTGCTTGGACACTTTTGTGACAAAAGCCTATTTTTACCGTTTCTTCCTGCACCAGACACAAAGCAAACGTGACAGCAATGTTCCCGAAAAATTGTGTCGGACATTATTAACCCTAAGCCTAGTTTTGGACCTGCCGGCGCGTCCATCGACTCGGGAGGTGGGCTGTGTGGGGTAGCGGCTAGCAGCTAGCAGCTAGCTACACACGAACATCCACAGATTCCGATTCCACTTTGTCCTCGCGTATCTGGATCTCCTCAGACCTGAACAGACTTGGTCCGGACTAATTTAGTCTCATTAACCCACAACAGTCAGTTTAGATACACAGAATAGAACGGGACCGAACTGCTGCTCGCGCCACTGCAGGTATAAATCTGCTTGTTTCTTGAGGTATGTTGTGCAAGTGAGCTCTGCACGATTGGTTCTGGTGCGCATGTGGCTATGATTGACAATGTTAGCGGAATTCGTAAAGCATTTTAATATAATTTATTAACGGTAGAGATGTGACGGAGCAGGGGCGGCTGTAGCTCAGCGGGTAGAGCAGGTCGACTAGTGATCGAAAGGTCGCTAGTTCAAATCCCGGCTCAGGGCAAGGCTGAGCTGCATGTCGAAGTGTCTTTGAGCAAGATACTGAACCCCACATTGCTCATCAGTGAGGGCCCTGCGATGAGCTGGCGACTTGTCCAGGGAGTACCCTGCCCTCGCCCTGAGACAAGGCTGGGATTGGCTCCAGCAGCAACACCCCGTGACCCCATGGAAAGGGATAAGCGGTTACGGATAATGACATGACATGTGACGGAGCAATAATGAAAACTCTTACATTAAAGTCAAACATACAAGGCATTAATGCAGTGAGAGGGAAGGGTCTGCTCACAGGAGTAGAATCAACAGCAAACTGATATGAAGCTGTTTTATGTGAGAAGTGAAGAGAAATGATCTGTGAGCAGTTTTAACAGTCTGATGTCAGAATGAACAACTGAACACACTGATCAATGTGTCTGATCACATTTAAATCTATCACATCTGACAGGGAGTGACTGTTTGTGATGTCCTGTACAGACTGCAGGCTGCTGGGAAACTGTCCTACTTGATTGCAGCTTTATGGCTCCGCCCCCCACTGATGCTGCCTGGTCTCCTCCACTATCCTGCTGAGGAGCATCTCATCTCCTCCTGCTGTAGGCTCAGGACAACCAAAAGGAAGGAAGCTCTTACCTGTGCAGGTGCAGCATGAGGAAAGCCAGAGTGTCTCTGTTGGCCATCGGCAGGTCTGAGATGGTCCGATACATGACAGCAGTGCTGTTGTCTTCATCAGTCAGCTCTGACACACACAAAAATACTGCAGTTATATGTGAAGAAGTGTCCGTCCTCCTGTCCATCCACCTGTGCGTCCTGAGGTTTCTGTCTGTCCTCAGCAGCAGAGCCAGGCAGCTCCCCCAGTTGAATGGAGGCAATAACTCACATATCTTTGTCTCCCTCACTGTTGTGTTGTTGTAGCTACTGTTGTCGCGGTGATGGTCACCACAGTCGGTGGATACGCCCTCTTCATGCCTTTTCTGGTTCTGGAGTGCTGTATGCCCTGAGAGCAGCTCTAAAATGGCGCTGCTTGGTTCAGTGTGAACAGGCAAAGGTGAAGAAAAGGCAATAATGTGGAGTCGAGTGAGTGGTTTCTGTGTGTGAGCAGCACCTGCCTTCGTACCTGAAGCCTCCATGAAGGTCCGGTGCAGTCTGAAGGTGACCAGCGGCTCCTTCAGGTTCCTCAGGAAGTCTTTGAGCAGACCACAAACCACGTGGACGTCCTGGACTTTACTGAGCATCAGCCCAGTTTTACCCTGAAGGAACCGTTCTCTGAGTTCCTTCACCAGACGCTCCCCTCCAGGGACCCTGTAAAGACCTCTCTGAACACACAACACGTCACACACACACACACACACACACACACACAAACACACACACCTGGCTACAGAAGCCTGTTGAGTCATCAGATCAGGTGATTGACAGACAGCTGCTCACCTCGTCCAGGCCCCTCCTCTCGATCTCCGTTACACACTCGATGACCAGCTGAGGCACTCTGGGATGGACCAGTGGAGCAAAACCCTCCAACGAGTTCTGGACCAACAACAGGTTCTGTAGTTCAGTTTCATCATGTAAACACAAATCTGACTGCACTGGCTCTGGTTCAGCTTGAGACTGAGTCTGATTCAGCTCGAGACTGACCCTTGTTCTGTTTCTGTGTTCTGGCCTCAGAGAGCTCCCGAGGTACCTGTTGAGCCGAACTTCCTGTTGGGATGGTCGAGCAGCCTCCAGTGAACTTCTGTTTGCACTCTGGATGAGCGACTACGCGGCAGTTCCTGCACTTTACCGCCATCTTCCCAAAGCGGATCCTCTTCCCGCACGGCGAGCAGGTCTCGGGCCGGATCACCTGCAGGATGCACAGCACAGAGTCAAACCTGACGACTGCCTGTTGACCTGCAGCATTAAAGACGTTATTATTCCTGATCAATACTCTTATACTCCACACAGACCAAACACAACTGAAGACATCCGGGACATTAATCATCAAACTTTCTGTCCAGAATCAAAGATAAAGGCTTTCTCTGCGTGTTCATACCGTTTTAGAAATAAAAACATGTTTCTCAGCTCTCTTCTCTGTCTTTGTTTCAAGCTCCGGCAGTGTCTCATTGCAGGGGAACCAAACCGAGGTCTCATCTGAACAACAACAACAACAACAACAATCAGATTTGGTGATCAGCACAACCTGCAGGGACCAACTCAGTGCAGTGTGAGTGCATAATGAGCTGGTGAGAAGCAGTAAGTGACGCACAGTATGAAATCCATCAGCATTCAACCTTTAATGTCCGTTCAGACTTCAGTCAACTGAATTTAAAGGAAATCAGCAATGGCGCTGCTGGAGTGACGGTGTCACAAGAACAAGCTGAGTAGAGGACAAGTCATCAGTCACACATCTCATTTTAAACATAACCTCCTCCTCGGTCCTGGCTGGGGTTCCTGGTTGGGTGTTCGGGGTTCTCCTGTGTGATTCCCAGCACCATGTGGATGTGACCTCCAGTGTCAGGTGTGGTCAGTGACGCCGTCACGGTGGTCTCCACCTGCTGACTCACACAGACTCAGAGTTAACCTTTGTTCAGTTGATAGACAGCAGCTTCGGTCCCGTCTGAGTCACCTTGTCAACAGTGTTTCTCTCCAGCAGCTCTGCAGTAACATTGCCTCCTCGTCCTCGCTTCCCACCAGCAGCCGGACCCATTGAGGAACGCTGCTCAGAACCACCAGAAATTCAGAACCAGGGTCAGTTTTATACCAAACTCAAACTGTTCACTGCTGAGATCCATGACCACATGTTCTCACCCTCCTCTCTCTGACTCGAGATCTCAGTGGTTTGATGACGGTTGTGTCCAGATCCTGAAACAACAAGAAAACTCTGAATTATTAAATGTAAACATTCAAGAGCAGCAGAGTTAATGTCAGGAATCCTGATTCACCACGTCATCATCAGTGCGGTCGTAGCTGATGTCAGAGTGACAGACAGAGAGGAAGGACGACTCATCGATCACAGACAGCCTGAAGGAACAGAGACAAACTCAGCCTGGCAGAATCACACACAACCACAACAACCACAACAACCACACTGCTCTCTCACCGCTTGCTGCTCCTGTGCAGAGTCAAGTTTGTTCCTTTGGGTTCAAATGTGGCCATCAGAGACTTCTGCTCATCGTTCAGACAAGCGCTGGATTTACTGTCGTGGACTAGGATGTCACACATGAGCTGCATCTGCCTCTGCTGTTAGTCATACAGCCAACACACACAGTGATGAAGTGCTGGTGGCGCCCCCTACAGGACATCTCTAGACATTCTGGACTGTGGTGGTGCCAGAGGACACATGGTGGAGTTGTGTTTGAGTGACTCACCAGGTACTGGTAGTCGCCCTCCATCTTGTAGCGTTTCTTCATTTCCACATCCAGCTGGTTCCGAGTGTGTTTCAGTTTGACCTCCAGAGCAGCTTTGGCCACGTCAGACTTCACCAGCAGCTCTTTATACTTCTTCAGCTCCAGCTCGGCATGCAGCCAGCGCTTCCTGACAGTCTCAAAGTTCTTCACCACTTCAATCATCTCTAACAGAGCAGAAGAAGAAAATCACATCCTCATCCTCCTCAGAGCAGGAAGTGTGTCTGCCTTCATCACTTCTATTGGTGGGAGAAATACAATTCTGAATTGATTCACAAATGTTAAAATCTATTTTCTAAATGTTAACTGACAACATAATGTTGATGAAATGCAAGAGGCGGAACTCAGAAGTGTCAAAGGCAGCACCGGACAGTCGATGGCGTGCACACAAACAAACAACATGAGACGCCTGAGCTGAGCGCAGCCTCGGCTGTAAAACCAAGTGTGTGGAAGCGTTTTGGCTTCTGTGAAGTTGAAGGGAAAAGGACCTGGACCAGAACCACAACCTGCATGTTGTGTCGAACTAAACTCAAATATTTTGGAAACATGACAAACACAAGAACCCAATGACACGTTTCGTCCCAGAGGAGGAAGACAAACTGTCCAACCAGAGGAGCACCTAGCAAGCTTATCAAATGTTCACCCAACTCGGACAGGCCGAAGAGAATTACAAACTTTACAAAGAATTGCAACTTTTATTGTAGAGGACTTGCGTCCGTATTCAGTCATCGAGGGCTTTCGAGTTATGTTACGCACTTTGGAGCAGAGATACAACGTCCCATCTCGAAGATATTTCACTACTAGCTAAACACATTTGCACTGCCAAGCATCAGTGTGACTTAACTGCATCCTTTTTCAAATTTTTGGCGTGAGAGCTTCTTTCTGTATTGTCTGTATCTTTCCGAGTCTTCAGCAGGTTCACTGTCCTTTCCTACAGAGTGCATCTGAGCAGCTGCTTAGAAAAAGTGACAACATTTTGACTTTCCTTCCTGCAGATGTTTAAATGCCTTTTTTGTACGGAAACTGTTTCTGAATGTGGAATACAGCCAAATTTGTGTTGGTCTGAGGGATCCTGTGCTCAGGACTTTGTTTAAAGTGAGAAGTCTTGGACTCTTTATTATGTATTTGTGAACGCAGGCAGCTTTTTCTGTTGTTAGTTACTCAGGAAATGCTCAAGTCCAAAAACATTATTTCTGTATTATTTCTGAGTGAAAGCTGTGATTCTGGTACGGCAAGATGTTTTTTGTTTTCTTTTGCTCATTGCACATAACAGATCATCCCCACTTCTCACATTGGTAAGAAGAAGGGATGATCCGATCTGCAGGATTGTGATCAACTGATATGGGCATTTTTCACTGATTGGGATTGGCAAGTTTGAACATTGACACAAACCCGTTTTTTTTTTTTTTTTCCACGGCAGAGCACAATTCGTGGCAGAACTCAGACACCTACGTAACGTTACTCTGCAAACCTGTGGATCAAATGTCTGCAGAGTGGAAATAACTTAGTAGTAGAAAAGTGTAGTAGAAAGTGAAAGCAGTCCAGCGGTGACATGTAACATCTGCAATACGACAGTTTCATGAGCGGAAACAAAAGAGCTGCAGTTAAAGAATACAAGTTCACTCGAGAGTACAGGTAAAGACAGCAGCAAACACTCACAGATACTCTCGAAAGGAAAGAGAAATATCCTCGAGATAGTGACATGGCCACAAATATTACAGAGAAGGTAACTGAATTAATCTCTGTGGTAGAGGATCAGGGTTTTCTTCGTCGCCTGGAGTTGTTGAATCCCCGGTTTGCCCTACCATCTCTGCATTTCATCACACTGACTCCACTCAGTTACAGCGTGTCGTATGCACAGTTTGGTGGATCTCATACAGCAGAGCACGTAAATTAGATGCTGAACACTGTGAAATAGACAAGCAACACATCCACATCATTTTATGTGAAAACATAAGGAATATGTAAAAAGCAGTAGATGTTATGCAGCTGTACTATCCAGGAGAATATGAGTTAAGGCTAAGTATCAGATCGAGACTCAGTGTCGGCAGATACTAAATATTAAAAGACTTGGATCGGGATTGGGGTAAAACAAACTTGATGGGGACATCCCTTGTTAGAAGTCTATCATTTGTCATGTTAATGATTCACAGTATGCTGAAGCTGTATTCATTCACTACACTCTGCAACAGGCACAGTCTACTTTTTCTGCTGGGATGTTTGCTGGCAGATGTCGCCTTCCAGTTGCCAAATTTCTTTCATTTGTTTTATTAATCAAATATACTGGAACTTAATTCAGTATGGATCATTAAAAATACTTTGCTTTGAAAGTACAAAGTAATCACACAGTGAAAAATCCAGTATAGACAAAAAAGATGCATGTTGTTTCATCATCGCAGCCCTCTGAATGGAACGGTTCTGATCACATCCTGTCTGCAGCTGCGCATGAATGAATCTGAATCTCCTGATCCTAAAACATCTCACAGGCGATCGCAACTCTCAGTACTGCTGACAGGAACTGTTCCTGGATCAGTCAGTCAGTCTCACCCTGCTCAGTGTCCATGGCCTTCTCCTCCACAGCGATCCTCTGCAGACACAACGCCAGCAGCTCCTCCACCACGAGCCGAGTGTCCTCCATCTCTCACCTGTGAGCTCCACTCACCTATAACATCAGGAACAGTTTATCTTCACATCTAACTTATACCCAAATAGTCCAAACCAAGGCTCAGCTGACTTCCTGCACTGGATTTACCTGATACCTAATCAATATGAAATAAAGAAGCTACATTAAACTGACACACGAGTTGTTTCACACCTGCACGGTCCAGTACCGACACTCAACCCCGCCCCCTCCCACAGTTCAACAGTTTGAGGTGTGAACACGTGAGAGGGTAGATGAGCAGCCTCACGGCTCACCGAACCACCGAACCAGCGATCGAACACGTCTCAGTCTGGACTCACCTGCCTTCACCAGCTGCCTCATTAACCGGTCCGCGTCTCTGACCACGTGACGCCACCGGTTCCTTCTATTTGTCCTGGTGTCATCGGTGCAGCTGGTTCATCACATGCTTTTAATGACGGTACTGATCCAATGTAATTTTCCAGCCTAACAGTTCTGTGGACAACAAGACCAGAATGGATGTTACAGGAATCAAGCGTAGATCCAGCAGAAATATGGAATATCAAGAGAAGAAGTAAAATAGCAGCACTAGTACAAGAATTCTATAACTATGCAGATGGAAAGTATGAGGAACATGTTTACATATACACAGATGGATCAAAAGAGCCCATAACAGGTGCAACAGTGGTGATTCCCAGCCATCATATCACAGTGCCAAAGAGAACATCAGATCATTTAAGCATATCTGCAGTAGAGCTGTGTGCAATACTACTGGCGATAGAATGGGTGGAGGACATGGTGGACGGGAAGATAGTCATATGTAGTGATTCAGTTTCATCAGTCTTAAGCATTAAGAACAGGACAGTGAAAACACATCAGGAAACACTGTATGAAATACTGTTAAAAACATCCAGATTAATACAACAGGGGAGGGAAATAGGGATGTCCACTGCCAAACAATGAAAAAGAAGAAGAAGAATCTAATTTTCCAGTTGAGCTGGTTTAAACACTTTATGAAGAACAAAGAGAAGTTGTTGCTGGTTTATTATCAGCTCGTCTGAAACATTTAGTATGGATCAATACAAATATTCAGTATGAAAACAATCTTTCCATAATAACGTTCATACTCTGACATCATCAGGTCATTGTTAGGGACATTAAGGACTTTCTGACGGACTGCTCTCAGAGGGTAAGAGTGGGCCCCCATACATCCGCAGCTCTCAGCCTCAGCACTGGCTCCCCACAGGGCTGCGTGCTGAGTCCCCTGCTCTATACATTCTACACCCACTACTGCTCCAACGCTCACCACAGCAACACCTTCGTCATATTCGCTGATGACACCACAGTAGCGCGACTCATCTCAAGGGGGGATGAGTCCGACTACAGAGACGAGGTGGAGCGGTTGGCGGAGTGGTGCGGAGTTAACAATCTGCTCCTCAATACATAAAAGACCAAGTAGCTCATCATGGAAGAAAACAGACATCCAGCCGCTGCTCATAGGCAGGACCTGTGTGGAGAGGGTCTCCGACTTCCGCTTCCTGGGAGTCAACATCATGGAGGAACTGACCTGGAGCGTCCACACCACCGAGCTAAACTCATTGGCTGCCCTCTCCCCTATCTAGAAGAACTTCACAGCTGCCTCAAAAAGGCCAAAACCATCGTACAGGACTCATTACACCCCGGTCACTGTTCAAGCTACTGCTGTCTGGCAGGAGATACCAGTCCATGAAAACCAGAACAAACAGACTACAAAACAGTTTTTATCCAACAGCCATAAGTGCATAGAATAGTGCTACCTAAGCATAATTCTCACCACTTACCTTTGTCAAAGGGCTATGTGCAATTTTTGAATGTGAATGTATGTATGAGTGTGTCTCCCATGTGTTTTTAGCATTAATATGTATACAGTAGTTTTTTTATTAAGGTATTTATTTACGCATCTACTACCTCAGCTGATGTTTTGCACTGAATAAGGACCGCACTTAATTTTGTTGTACTTGTTACACTGACAGTAAAGATATTCTATTCTATTCTATTGTGTATTTCAGGTCCTGCCTGACAGTGTTGTGTTTGAGATGTTCCTGTTTGTTTGAAGAGATTGCTGAATGTTTGTGATGAACAGTCGACGGCTGACTGGTTCTAAGTGGAACAACACAACAGTTTTTATTCCATCACTCTGGACCTCCTGCAACATGTTTATTGTGCACAACAAAGTCTGTGAGGTGTTCTTTAAAATGTTACACTTTATTTCTTAAAAGATATATAAATGATGTTTCTGAAGCCTGCTGCTCAAACGTTTCTACATGAACACAATTATGTGCAAACTTTTTGGATTGATGTTGAAAATGTTTTTGAAATGTTGTGTGAACTTGAGGAAAATAAATATTATCTTGCATGAAGAAAATGATCTAGACAGTAGTCATGCATTTATGTGGAATATTTAAATTTTACACACTAAGTTTTATAAACAAAAATGCAACAAATATTCACCAGTTCATACATGAACTGAAGTCGGACTATGAAACACTAAATGAAGTGAGGAGCCATGAAGACGGTGATGTCTGTACTGTGTGTATGTTTACATTCTCCTTCATCTTTGTCGTTTTCCTCCTGTTGTTGCGTTGTTGTTTCTTCATGTTGTGTACTACAGACTCTGTCTTTGTGTTTCTTTATCTGTTAGCATGTTGGACAGACAGACATCTCACTCACTGTTAACTTTCCCTTCACAGTTTATTCATGCAGCTCATTACAACTGGAAGAAGTTTTACATTCACTACAGGAACAACAACAGATGCACCGTCTCCATGGTAACCACTCCTCATGTACACACAGCACATGATCACTGCATGTACAAAGAGCTTATGTCGTCCATGTTTGTCCAGTGCATCAAGACAGGAAAACCACCGACTGCTACAGAAACAGTTCAGCCTGCAGGGACACAGCCGCCATGTTGGTGCTAATCTGTACTACAGACTTTTACGAGGATGCCATGTTGGAAGCTGTTCATAGCAATATGTTGTTACTAAAGCAACAGTGTGGCACCAACATGGTTGCCATGGGCTGAACTGAGTGTTACGATCATTGATGCTAACACTGTCAGGATACAAAAACTGTAAAAAATACAAAATGATCATGTATCAATTGAAGCCTTTACAAATCAAAGACAATTAATAAAAATCCCTTCAGAGGTCACTGGAGGTCATGGATCAGGAAGGGGAGGGGCTACAGCCGCTCAGACCGTGGATGTATTGAAGACATTTGACCACAGGGCACGCTGTCGAGCCCACGGTCAGTGTGGTCTATTTAAACATCAAATCTGTGCAAAATCTGAACGGGCTCTTCTTGTTTATGTCTGAGGTCATGAAGGTAAATCCACCAATCAGCATGCTCGATTTACCTGTGTGAGCGGGGCCAGCAGGAGTAACACTAAAGCCTCAGTCTACAGGATCAGCTGCTCTTATTGATCTGAGGATAAATCTGGTCTAGGACCTTGCCTGGTACTGGTGTTCGGTCCAGATCAGCTGTGACGGGTTTACATATTAATATGGATCCACTGGTTTCCTTGAGAAGTTCTGCCCTACTCTACTCCGATTGGCTTACTCTGGTATTGTTGCTGACCCAGTTTAGATGAAACCACAATGAGGCAACTGAAACAGGTGTGATAGTTCGAAGCTGGATGATTATATCAGGACTTTCACAACAGCCAGTGAGAGAGAGATTCTGGAGCAGCTGATGATGTTGCTAAGCAACAGTAAATATTCCAGATCTTGAGGCTAAATTTAGCTAGACAGCGTTGTTGACGGTGTCTCACTGAACCTTTTTCTCATCCTGCTGGTTTAGTATTAATGTTACAGAGTTATTGTTGAGTTGTTGCACCTCATCAGCCTCCATTTCCATCTGCTCATGGCGAGGCACCATGTCACTCCCTCAGGTGTGTTCATCTTCATTTGTGTGACCTCACAGAGAAGAACACCTGTTGTGAGTCTGAGCCCAAAGACACAAAACTCACCATGAGTCCACTATTCCGTTCTTAAAGTACGTCCATGGTCAGATCAGTGTCTTGGTTTTTTTTTTATGTCAGTTAGCTTCACATATTTCTGGAGGCGGAGTCAGTGTGTTCACTTCCTGTAGGGGGCGTGGTGTTGAAGGGATTGCTACTTGCAGGCTGCAGCTGGATTCATTAGCACCATTTATCAGATGATGTTCACAAAAAGTCGATTGTGTTAGTCTGAAAGTTTCATGTTGGTTTATCAATTATTTCATTATTTATTAACTAAAAAAAGATATTGATTGGTCCTGACAGGACTAACTCTTCCGTCAATTGGACCAATAGAAACACTGATCAGGACTGAACACATTTATCTACCACAGACTGATGAAGTTATATCAGAACAGATTTATGTTATTAATATTAATGCAGAATTAAAGTGGTTCAGATTGAGACTAACAGATAATACGAGTGATATGGACCAGGAATAATTACATTATAATGAGATGTTACAGGGCTCATATTAATGACTTCAGGACCACAACTAATTTACAATGAGCAGAATGAGTTCTGGTGGGGACGGATGTTTTTTCTTATTCTGGGATGTCTGACAACATAAAGGGACAGTGGGCCCAGTATGACCAGTGTACTGGTGGTGTCTGATGATGAAGTCATGATGCTGCTAATGAGAGAGCACGAGAGGAAACAGGAAGTTTGATCTACTACTGTGTATATCAGAGAGAACTACAGAGAATGAGATTAAATGTTAATGACTGTTTGAATCGTTATGTCTCAGATTTGACTGTTTTGTTCTTTAAGATAAGGATGTGATGTTGGATCGTCCACCAGGTGGTGCCACGATCCTCTGAGTGGAGCGGCGAGGAATGTGGTCATCAACCTGAGACCCTGCAGAGAAGAAGAAGAAGATGGATGTACATACTCAGCTGCTGTGTGTGGTCATTTACTCAGTATGCATCAAATTGTTGATTATTGATATTAATATTGAGTATTGATATCTATGAACACTACCAGCCAGGGTGAATCCTGACTGGTGGAGGTTGCGGGAGCCAGTCAGGGTTTTTGGACAGGGGGGCCCCCTGCTGGTTGGAGTGGGTGGGACTGATTTGGTCATACTGATGACATCATGGACCGGTCCATCATAGTTTCCACGGGGGACGCCACGAGCCTCGGCCATCTGAAATAATGAGAGGAAACATCTTAGAATGACCTCCTGATGAACTGATTGATCAGTTAACTGATCAGCTAGCTCATCAATCAGACTGCAGCTGAACCTGTTAACAACCCGTAGGTGGTTTACTTGTAAAGCAGGTATTTAGTCACCTTGCTGCGGGCTCTGATCCTCTTGTAGACGGCATCCGGAAATGCCTTCCTGGGGATGAAACGTCCCGAGCCTTCAGTCACATTCAGTTTTCCATCCTCCAGAACAACCCGACCTCCACTGATCACCACCGAGGCCACGCCACGAAACTCCAAACCCTCAAGGATATTCACCTCCACCGTCTGCACACAGAGAGGCAGCATAAGAAGGAGCAGCTAATGATGATCAATGATGGGTTTTGATTATGGATGATGAGGATGATGATGATGAAGATTGGATTCACCAGGTTATGGGTCTTTGCAGAAACGGTTTGGGTCTCCTTGGGGTTCCAGACAACGATATCGGCATCTGATCCGACAGCAATCCGTCCTGAAAACAGAGGACACATCAGATGTCTGACTGTGAACTACAGATGCACTAAATTTCATTGCAGTGAGTTTCCTCCTCAGGCAGAGAAAAAGATGAATCAGACTGATACCTTTACGTGGGTACATGTTGAAGAGTTTGGCAGCGTTCGTGCTCGTTACAGCGACAAACTCGTTCTCATCCATCTTCCCCGTACACTACAGGATGACAAAAATCAAGATACAAGGTGAGCTGGTGTCAGCAGAAAGATGTAGCTCTGTCTCACTCTTAAGTTCATCCTGTACTCCAATACTTCAAGTGAAGTGGAAGCTTTTTTATAGTTTCAAGTCACATTTGTACAGTTCATAATGTGGAGACTAGTTTTCTCACCACAGCTCTGTCCCACACCACAGACATCCTCTCCTCGATCCCATTGGTTCCCTCTGGGATCAGAGTGAAGTCGTCTTTACCCACAGCTTTCTGAGCAGTGGAGAAACTGGCCTGAGCACTGGACGTCACCTGGAGGTCTCCGCTAGAAGAAAACACACATAAGCACCTGTCAGATTCACCTAGAAATCAAATGTTGAGGTGGAAGGTGACACTGCATTTATGTTAACCATGCTACCAGAGAGACTTACTAACAAACAGTCATACTCACCATGCTAACAGAGCTGTCAAGTACTGTGGTGTTGATGGGTCTGGGTTAAGAGGCGGGCTCATGACGAAGGCAGCAGCTGTGGCCCAGTCTTTGGACCAATAGTGAGAGCCGTCAGTGGCAAGGCCAACTGTGATTGGCTCTCCGTACACCACCATACCTGATGACAGGAGCGGGAGGATGTTTAAATTACAACATCTGTCAGAGCACCTCCCATCCAGTGCTCCACAGAGTCATCTACTTCTGGTATCAGACAGCCTGAATGATGAGGCCTTCAGATCTGAGCTAACAACTCATCTTTTCAACCCGTTGTGCGGTCAGATTTTAGCCTTTGGAGCCCCCATCAAGACAGTAAACAGAAGAGGGAGGAGCAGGCTACATGCTAATCTAAGCAGCATGCGTCTTAACACTGACTGACTCATCCCTTATAGAGGATACAGAGCTGGAACATTCAAGAAAGTCTTCAGAAACCTCAACGGTGACAGCAGGTGTGGATGACGTTTTTTTAAGTCACTCCTTAGTGTCTCATGGAGGTTGAGGACTGAACCTGTGGACTGACGGACCTGGTCTACCTGGTCCACCTCAGAATGCGCCAGTAATAGAAACAAAATCTAAATCACATTTATAATGTTCAGGGTGAATCTAATCTGAATTAAAGAACAACGTGGAGTACAGACGAGTATGATGATGTCACCTTTCTTCCTGGCTTTGGCGATTACATCAGCAGCAGACTTGCTCATCACCTTGGTAACATACAGTGGACAGTTAGCCTGTTTGGCGATGGTGACGGCCCGATACACTGCCTCTGCCTCCACCTGGTGGACAAAGAAAATGTGTTTACAGGTGTGTTCAAGGTGATTTACAGGTTTAGCAAAAGGTGTGTTACAGGTGATTTACATGTGTGATTACAGTTGTGTTACAGGTATGCCAGATGTAAGTACAAGTATGTTACATATGTATTTACAGGTGTGTTCCAGGTTTGATTTCAGGTTCCAGGTGTAAGTACAGGTGTGTTCCAGGTGTAAGTACATGTGGAGATGAGCGTGATCGAGGTGCGGCTGCAGGAGAGAGAGGTAGAGAGGGCTCAGGAGACCAGCACCAGATGAGTGATTGATAGAGCTGCACCCAGCTACTAATCACTCTCTCCCTTTAAATGCAGTAGCGCGCTGGGCCTCGGATGGGAGATGCAGGGGAGGCGCTCAGGAGAACAGGCGGGGAAGCTGGATGTGAAGGCGCCGACCGAGACGCACAAGCCGCATTCAGTCCTGGACTATAATATTGTGTGTAAAACGATTTAAGCTAATAAAAGGCTTAAATCGAGATCTGTGTGCATTGGTGCTTGCTAAGACGACTCATGTTAACCCAGAAGCGGCTACAGTAGAGGTGTGTTCCAGGTGTGTTTACAGGTGTGTTCCAGGTGTAAGTACAGGTGTGTTACAGATGTAGTTACAGGTGTAAGTACAGGTGTGTTACAGATATAGTTACAGGTGTAACTACAGGTGTATTCCAGATGTAAGTTCAGTGTGTTCCAGGTGTAAGTACAGGTGTGTTACAGATGTATTTACAGATGTGGCGGCAGGTGTGTTCCTGGTGTAAGTTCAGTGTGTTCCAGGTGTGATTACAGGTGTGTTTCAGGTGTGTTTACAGGTGTGTTCCAGGTGTAAGTTCAAGTGTGTTCCGGGTGAAAGTTCAAGTGTGTTCCGGGTGTAAGTTCAGGTGTGTTCCAGGTCTGTTCCAGGTCTAAGTACAGGTGTGTTACAGATGTATTTACAGGTGTGACTACAGGTCTGTTCCAGGTGTAAGTTCGGTGTGTTCCAGGTGTGATTAAAGGTGTGTTCCAGGTGTGATTAAAGGTGTATCCAGGTGTGTTCCAGGTTTAAGTACAGGTGTGACTACAGGTGTGTTTCATGTGTGTGTACCTCCTCAGGGTGAGATAAAACATGTCCTTCAGGTCCAGTGATGCCGAGGCAGAGAAGCTTCTTCTGTTCCTGAAACACAAAAAAGTTTAAATTCAGTGCATTTGGTTTTAAAAACACTGAAAGCTCCCGTCTCATTGGTCAGGTTAAATTACCTCATCAATGATGTCACCATTCTCAGCATGGACCTGTGCGATGGCTCCGAGATCCCGGATGACCCCGAACGCCTCATAGAGCTGAAACCACGGAAAGAGGAAGTAGATTCAGTCAAATTAAGACATTTACATTTACATTCAGGGTATTTAACAAACTTACAATAAGTACAATCATTTATCATCATATGAATAGTCATGAAGGTGCAGATGACCTGAGAGTCAGAGCTCTGGTATTTGTCTTTGTAGGCCATGAAGAACAGGAAGGAGTTCACGCCTGAAACACAAACACAGGTTATATAAAACCAACTTAAGAGAATATGTTTGTATCCTTACTGCGGTCATTGTACCGTGACCTCTGACCTTTATCTTTGACAAGTGTCTCCAGCTCCTCGTACAGTCCGTCATGCCAGCGTGTGATGTCCAGGTGTAGAGAGAAGTCACAGCATGCCCTCTGCTCCGCCGTGTCCCTCCACTGATCAAACGCTGACAGTAAACTCATCCCTGGCTCCACCAGTACGTGATCCACTGTGAACACAACCATCACTGCTGTAACTGCTGCCCTCTGAACCTGATTGATATGTATTAATAGGTGATTGGCAATAATCTGACTGATTGTGGTGGTTCCTCCAGACACGGCAGCTCTGGTTCCCTGGTAGAAGTCGTCAGTCGGGTTCAGGCCTTTTTGGGGAGCCTGCAGGTTGGTGTTGGCGTCGATTCCTCCGGGGATCACCAGCTGACCGTACGCATCCACCGTCCTCACGCCAGACGGGATGATCAGGTTCTCCCCAATCTGCCTGATCAGGACACAGGACAGGAAGTGTTATGATGTCAGAGACAGTCAAGGTAACAGATGGACACTCGACACACCTGGAATTCAGGTATTCATGTTGAGTGAGCTTAAAGCCCGTAGCTAGTCTGAAACACCAATAATGAATAATAATCCATATATTGATATTTACTTGATAGTCCCATCTTCGATGTAGACGTCAGCATAGAATGACTGGTCATCATTGACGATCTTTCCTCCTTTAATGATCAGACGGTCGCCCTGGAACAGGCAGACAGAGAGGATGCTGGGTGGTTTGAAGTTATTGATCTTTAGGTCAGTTTGAATGTCTGATCAGACTTATGAGAAACAACACCGATCAAAGTCAGCTATTTGACCTTGTGGCAGGTGACAGATGTGACTCCTCAGGTGTTTTTACCTGCTGGTGTGACCTTCAGGGTCCTGATAAAAAATCAGATCAATACATCCTGTAGTTTACAAAATGGCAGCTGGTCCCTCATCCTGTTAAAATCTTTAAACTTGACTGATCAAGTTGACGAGTTGGACCAGAACACAAAACACACGTTCAGAACACACGTTCAGAAGGCACGGGTATGGAAGAGGATTAGGGACACATGAAATTTTTTTGGAGTTCTGACTTTAAAGTCAGAATTCTGAGAATATAATCAGAATTCTGACTTTAAAGTCAGAGCTAAAAAAAAAAAAAAAAAATTCACATGTCCCTAATCCTCTTCTGTACCAGGACGTTCGACATCATTAACACAATATTATTTGGGTTATTTCAGTTGAACTGAACAAATCATCAGAACTTCACAAATATATAATTATATGATCTCACTGTACAAGTGCCATGCTTTGACTTTAGGCCACGCCCACAGTAATGATGTCACAGGGGTTAAAATGATGTTGAGCAACAGGAAGTGAGGTAACTTTCAGAATAATATAAATGGATCCTGGGCAGTGCTTTAATGTTTCTTATATAAATTAAATGTTTTATTTAGAATCAACCTAAATCATCATCATTGATTATTATTATTATTATTATTATTATTATTATTATTATTGTTGTTGTTGTTGTGGTTGTTGTCCTTGTTATTGTTGTTATTAATAATAATTGATATCTCAGCATCACCACAGCTTCACTTCCGAGCCGAGCCGAACCGGGAGGGTCTACAGCAGCTGGACTCCAACAGACCGACTGGTCCGGTCCAGCCCGGATCGGCCCAGGGTATCTGATCCAGTTCAGACTGATCCGGGTCAGGCTCGGTCTGGTTTTATCGGCTCACTGACACGCGGGGCTGCAGCATCCCGCCTCACCGGCCCAGCATCCTCCCTCTCCTCCCCGTTATCCCGGCTCCGCTCAGCTCAGCTAGCTCTGCTCAGCCCGGCCCGGCTCGGCTCGGCTCGGGTTCGACCTACCGCGGGTCTCGCGCTGCTCTTCTTGGTCTGGAACGACATCCTGATCGATCTGTGATCGGCTGATTGATCCGCTCACACTCACACACACGCTCACACTCTATTGTTGTCTCCGTCACCTCTGACGTCACACTGCCGACAAAACACACACACACACACACACACACACACACACACACACACACACACACACACACACACACACACACACACATTCGGTTTCCGGTTGGGAGCTTCAAGATAAAAGCCCGGTAGAGTAACATTTGCTTTAAAGATCTTCAACCAACAAACAAACATTGATACTATCACTAATCAATAAAATCAGTATAATGATTATAATAAGGCAGATCAATCAAGTCCTCATATCTGTGCAGCCACAAACATCAAATGTCTAACAAGACTGAAACTATTATCAACATACAGATCAGCTAATTTTCTCTTTATTATATTTTATTCATTGCGTTTCTATTGATCTCTTATTGATTTCTTATAGATCAGCTTTCAGAACTGTGACAAATTACATAGTTTTCCATTCAGGATGCCAGAGGAGGAGGGAGAATTCCCTTCAAGGTTCCAGGTTCCAGGTTCCAGGTTCAAGGGCCAGAAAGTCATGGGAGGGGAAATTCTCTCTTCTAATGAATCACCAGGGGATCTCTGTCCTGGGAAGACCTGATCCACCTAAACACCAGGACCTGACTCTTTTGTATTTAAGTTGGGACCATGTGGAGGACTGACAAATGTTGGGGATCTTCCCTCCTTGCAGCAGTTTTACAGAGATCTGATTCATCACACAGAGTCTAAAGCTCTAAGAATGATCAACTCTCCCTCACTAAGGAGAACTTCCAACACAGAACTCTGTCTGAATCAGTCAATTATAAACTCGTCAGACAAACTCAGGTCTGATGAGAGTCTGATTTCATCTCTGTATTTTCATCCAAATTAAACAATCAAAGAAATGAAACAGATCAATAAAACCAAGTTCATGTTAAACATATCAGCTTAAACTCTGTTGTCTGCACATGCTTTTATTTTGAAAGCACATCCCAGGTAGTAGTTTATGTGCTGGATTCTAATTGGTCGCCCACCTGCTGCAGAGGAGACAGACATGCTGGTGCAGTGGCAAGCTTTTGCTTCAGTATTGGTGTAATTATTGATTGACTGATTGATTGAGTTCAGTGGCTATTCAGATGTTTTACCAACACAGTATAAAGACATCACAAGTGAAGTGCAGAAGTACTCGAGAAAAATGTATTTAAAGTTTTAAAAATAAAAGTACTTGTGATTGATCCTGTCACACAATTATGATTCTAATAAATATGCTAACATTTATTAGAATCATGACCACTAAATTATGTTTTAATATAAACAGCTGAATTGGCATCGTAATCATAAATCATACTGACCAGTAATCTGATTAGATCTTAACATGAGGTATGTATGTAATGTAACTTAATAATCATTAATTTGATCAATGTATTGATTAGTTTTATCATCTGAATCTGTAAAGCTGTCACACAAATGTAGCGAAGTAGAAATACTCTCTTCAAATTCATGAGAGTAAATGTACATGTAAAATGAGTTACTTCCACTGAAGATACTCCAGCACAGGTACAAGTACAGTATTCAAATACAGCTGAGGTAGTGAATCATTAATTATTGGACAAAATTAAGTCATTTTCTTAATGGGTCCGGTGCAGTTCTGAGGTGATCAGATTTCAGGTTCAGGATTAAAATCAATCAAATATCCAAAAACATCAATCATCATTCACAAACAGATGTTTAAAATAAATTTTAAATAAATGTGAACCTCTCTCTTGCCGTAGTGTTTTTCTTGGGCGTGTCCTGTTGGAAACACCACCGTCTGCCCTGTTCCTCTCGCTGCGTCTCCTCCATCATGGCTGTCACTGCGAGTTCGAACGACGCGGCGTCGCTGCGTCTGGGGACTGAACGACTCAAAGTTCAATGTCTTGTTCTCGAATGCTCCCTCGACGCTGCAGAACATCCCACCATACTTCATCCGAGGGCGAGGAGAGTCGGAACCGAGGCGGGACAGGAGAGAGGAGCAGTCATCCTCCAGAGAGCACCTCCTTTCAGACATCATGGACGCCTCTGGACTGAGTCGAGACGAGGAGGAGGGTTGGCTGAAGACCTCAAGCGATAAATGAGGAGACCAGAAGAAGGAGGAGTAAAGGGAGCCATGGAGGAGGGGAGGAACTGTGACCTCAAAGACAGACACAGAGAGGAACTGATTAAAGGGAGGAGGAAGAGAAAGAGGAGGAGGAGGAGGTTTAGCTGACAGATCACACATCAGATTGTCCTGAGAGGTTGTTGGTTTGAATCCTTGTTGAGTCTGTTCATGGTTTCATCAGAGCAGAAACAGACAACATGATGAGGTTGTCAGAAACAAAGTCTGTTCTAACCTGGAGATGTTTCCTCAGACTGTGTTTCCAGGTGTTCCTGGTGTTCCCTGGTGTTTATTGGTGTTCCCTGTTGTTTCCAGGTGTTCCCAGATGTCCCCTTGTGTTTTCCTCTGCTCTTGTGTCTGAGAGAAAACAACATGGCGGATCCTCCAGAAGTTAGCGTAGCTGCTATAGCCTTAGAACTGAGAGTTGATTTTCAGTGAAGAAGAGAAAAGTTTCACTCTCCTGTCTTCAGTCAGGGTTTGATTGGTTGCAGCTCTCCCCTGCTGTTGATCTGACTGGTTGGACTGGATGTAGGGTGACTGACAGATGATTTGTCCAATCAGCTGCATACTGATGTACAGTTAGGTAGCTGTCCCTCTCCAGATGATTCTGACAGGTAACGCTGTGCTGTAGAGGAGTCTGACAGATGACCTCAAGCTGATGATGACAACGAAATTAGTTCTTTTTGGTTATTGATTGACTGAAGAGCATCCTGGTGATCACAATGACATCATCATGTGACATCACAGCGAGGACTCCAAGTCACCAGCAGAACATGTTTCAGAATCAGAATACTTTATTGATCCCTGGGGGGAAACTGTTTCATTCATTGTTTCATATGTAGTCGTCCTATGTCTCGTATCACAACCACGGGTTCATGTGGAGTCATGGCCTGAGACCACTGTTCAGGACTGTGTTCACACATCTGTCAGAGTGGAACCACTGGATGTTTCATCAGGACATTTTCAAGCCGTCTTTGTGGAGACAGAACCAGAACCATTTTTAAACAAACATGATTTTTCCTAAACTAACTGGAGTATCAACCCAGTGATGTCACAGCATGTCTGACCGACATTTACTCTGCTGACAGGACTGCAGACACACACACACACACACACACACACACACACACACACACACACACACAGGTCACTGCTCATTACTGCTGATATGCAGTAAATCTGAAGACGCTGCACTCTGAACTGGATTTCATTGCCTGTCATGTTCACTTTTTCACTTTATCCTACAGACACACACACACACACACATACACACACATACACACACACACACATACACACACACACACAGACACAGACTCAGTGGACCGTGACAAAGTCTGTCTCCATGTCAACATGAAGATCTCATGTTTTAAACTGGAAGTCACCTCCTGTCAGACTCTCAGTGTACATGTACACAGAGTGTATACATGTACACAGAGTGTATACATGTACACAGAGTGTATACATGTACACATGTACGTAGACACAATAAGCGGTATGATGTATTCTGTGTCCACCATTTTAATAAGTGATGTCATCAAACTGTCGACTCTTCAGATGTTAAGACTTACAGCAGATAAAAAAATATCATCTGAATAATAAAACAGCAGATCAATTTAAAAGCTGATCAGTTTCATTGATCAGTTTAACACTGCAGGCAGATCATTCACATTGAAATGGTGAAGACGTCAGTTTACTCCGTCACCAAACATCAGATCAGTTTAAAACAAAATGAAGTTCATGGTGACACGACAAGATAAAAACATTTAATCTATAATTCAAATGTTAACACGTCCTGGTTCTCTCTGGTGGCAGAGTAAAGTGAAGAATGCATTAATTCATATCATCTTAATCAACAATATTATATAATATCATATCATATATATTAGTATATATTTGTTTGTGTTGTGAAGTTATTCTGTTATTGATTCTTTACTGTGAAATCTGATCACATGTGAACTGAAACACGTTTATAACCTGCTGCAGTGAGTAAACCATCAACACACACTCACACACTCACACACTGTCTCACACACTGTCACCTGCATCGACCTTCAGCTTTGTGTCGTCACATCAGCATTATTGTCGTTGACTTTTGGCCTCCAGTGGACCTCTGACATCATGAAGAGATGTCTCCATCAATTTTTGGTCCCGAGTTGGTTCAGACACACTGAAGGTTACTAACTGTAACCTGAGGTCTGTGAGTGAGGCTCCACACTGTGACAGCATTCACCTTTTGGAAGCTGGAGCAGCCAATCAGAACAAAGACCAGACAAGAATGCTCATTCAATGTCTAATGCTTTCTACTGTGATTCTACTGTGTGGAGAAATCACTGATGGAATGAATTAATGAATGAATCAGTCAGTAGCCTCATTAACCAACACACTCGTCTGTGAACTGTTACCAGTCAGCTCAACACTGAAGACAACAAGCTGAGTTTACTGTATTAGTTCAGCTAATGTAGCTAACGGGTTCAAAGTCAACTAATTGAGCTAATGCTAACAGCAGTCCAGCCAGCTGAGGTAAACTGAATGAAGTCCAGCACCAGGTTGATCCAGAGGTCAGTGTGTTTGTTTGTGTGTGTGTGTGTATGTGTGCATGTGTTTGTGTGCGTGAGCTAACAGTGGCTAACAGGAGGCTAGTTAGCATGTTGCCAGTAGTAGTTTTATGTCCGAAACACAATGTCCATCTGTTGCCATGGAAACCATCCTTGTCTTCATCTGTGAGGTGCAACAATGTCCAAAGTCAGCTGACAGCTGGGCTCTGCTCTGATTGGCTGACAGCAGCCAGAGGCCCTCAGCCAATAAACTGCTGGTTCCAAACCTGAGGCCCTTTGAGTCCTGCTGTGATTGGTCAGATCCAGACGGAGCCGAGAGCAGCTGCTGGAGGCCTGCAGACCCTGAGACAGATCAACACTATGTCATAGAATTATATGGATTCTTACACCGTGGTCTGGGTGAATACCTGATTCTGATTAGCTGCAGGATGTCATATCTACTTAGGTCAGTCTAAGCTGAATATAGAGGAAAACTCTTTAGCATTATCCTATAGTGATACTACAGCAACAGGAGACCCGAGTTGAGTGATGATGCCCACCATGTTGCTGTGACTCACCAGTGTGTATTAGGACCAGAGGATGAAGGCCAAGGAGAAGAAGAGGAACAGGAAGAGAAACTAGAAGAAGAGGAAAACAGCAGAGAGTCAGCACTTACTGACAGTGTTCATGTGTTCCCACGGTGACGGATGGACTGTACATGAATGTGTTTCCATGGTAATGGACATTTACCTTCTCCTCCAGCTCTTTAATCTGGCGTTTCTGTGCTTCTATAACTTCCTCCAGATCCTTGTTCCTCTGTCTCACACACACACGCACAAACGCACGCACGCATGCACACACACACACACATCAAATGTCAATGATGTTGTACACCAAATATCAACATGAAACATAAAACTTGTTTTCCCTGTTTTTCTAACTGTTGTCTAAATGTTTACCTGCTGTGTGAGCTGCAGTAGTTCCATCCTCTCTCTGAGGATCTGGGCATCTCTCTCTCTCAGTTCAAACATCACAGTGCGTTTCCATTGGTCCATTGCTCTGCGAAGCCCCTCCCTCTCGTCCTCAGTCAGTGTTTCAGACAGATGACCTTCCTCCATCTTAAGTCCCTCCATCCTGGACTCGTCCTCCTGCTGCAGAGCCTCGAACAACATGGCCTCCAGCTCCAGGATCCTCTGCATCAATGGCAGACATCATACAAGAACACATTTGATCTTATCATATATATTACTGGAGCGCCCAACACATCAACAACTTTTCTCAACTATTTCAATCTTCACATTACACATTTATTTTCTTTGTTTCACCAACTAGTTAATTAATTATTCTGATCATTGCTGTCTGCTAGACCAGTCAGCTTCAGCTTCAGATTTTTTTAGTCTTTAGTGAATCAGATTCTCGTCCAACACACACCATCATCCACATCATCATCGTCATCGTCATCATCATCATCATCATCATCGTCGTGTGTGTGATGTCGGGTAAGGCTACTCACCTTATGAGCCTGATCCATCGACTGCTTCCTGTAGTCCAGCTCTTCATCCAAGTAACCCTTCTGTTTACTGAACAGATCCTAAAAACAGCAGCAGAGGTCAAAGGCCACTGTGTCACACTCACTGGGATTCAAACCTGCAACCTTCAGTTTCCCCCCAACAGCAGCAGATACATGTTTGTCATCTGAGTTTAAACTCTCAGAGAGCTGCTGATTGAATCTGTGAATCGATAAAATGTGATCACCTCCACCATGTTTGTCTGTTGCCATGACAATGAGCTCCTGTCTGCTACCTGTTTAGACTTAACTTTGAGTGAATTAGAGGTTAACTTCCTGTTCAGATGGATCGATCTCTCTCCTGCCACTGTCAATAAAAACATAAAACCCCGAAATACAAATAAACTGATGTAACTGTGTGCGTCACCAGCAGGTGGAGCTGAAGACATCAGGAGGAAACAATGGGAACACACAGCTGCTTACATCTGCTCACATTGTTACCTTCTCACTCTCTATGTCCAACATCTTCTGTTGCAGAGCTGACTTCGTCACTTCAATAGACTCCAACCACTGACAGACAGACAGGTGGAGATAGACAGACAGGTGGAGACACAAAACAAGTTTAATATCACAATTCAACAACAACAACCTGTAAATATTCATAAATTAAGTGATCGCAGGGAATAATTTCATGCTCAGCACCAGTAAGCAGGTGTGTTCAGGTGTGCTCAGGTGCGCTCGTTACCTTCTCTGCCAGAGTGAGCACTGTCCTAGCATGAATTACCACCACCTGCTCCTCGTTGGACAGATTCTGAAGAAAACACATGTAAAAAACAACATGTCAACAATATGTCAACATCATGTCAACATAATGTCAACAACATGTCAACAACACATAAACAAAATGTCAACAACACATCAGCAACCCATCAACAACACGTCAACAGCACATCAACAACACATCAGCAACATGTCAACAACATGTCAACACCACATCAACAACAAGTCAACAACACATCAACAACACATGACCACAGCACACTTTTACATAAAACACACAGCTGGAAGAACAGAACAGAACAGAACAGAAACAGGTAGAACAGGCTGGAAGACTTTAACATGAAACACTCGTACAAAATAAATTCAACATACACTTACGGCGTTATCTCCTAGAATGTCCAACTTCTTCATCAACTCACTGATGACAATCTCCTGATGGAACAACAATAAACAGTAATTACTGAGGTGTACTCAAGTGTTTACAGATATACTCAGGTATTTACAGGTGTACTCAGGTGTTTTCAGATGTAGTCAGGTATTTACAAGTGCACTCAGGTATTTACAGGTGTACTCAGGTATTTACAGGTGTACTCAGGTATTTATAGGTGTGATCAGGTATTTGCAGATGTAGTCAGGTATTTACAGGTGTACTCAGGTGTTTGCAGGTGTAGTCAGGTGTTTACAGGTATACTCAGGTGTTTGCAGGTATACTCAGGTGTTTGCAGGTGTACTCAGGTGTTTGCAGGTGTAGTCGGATATTTACAGGTGTACTCAGGTGTTTACAGGTGTACTGTTACTCACAGTGACTCCCTCCGCCTCACAGTAGATCTGCAGGGGACTGAGGCCTTCTGGAAAATATAGTTGTTGGAAGTTAATGCCAGGTGAGCGTCGTTCCCTCTCCTGAACAGTAAACATGGTTTCCATAGAAACAGAGAGTCAGTCAGTGTTGCTGTTCCCCTAGGTGTTGTTGTTGTTGTTGCTGTTGATGATCTTGTTGTTTCTGTCTGACTCTTGTTACCTCGAGCTCTAAGATCCTGAACTCCAGCAGCTCGTTCTGATCTTTGACGTCCTGGATGTCGTTTTGCAGCCGCAGAGCTTCACTGTCCATCTGCCTCACCTGACCAGTGTCACAAATATTACATCAGGTTTTATGTTTCATATCAACAGTTTTCTTAATAACATCAAAAAATACTCATGTTCACATAATTATGATTCCTTGTCTCTCTTCTATTTGGGGACAGTCATGCCCCAAGTTTCAGAATTACAGCTCCCAGAATGCTTTGGGCGATGTAACAGGAAAAAAATACTGCTGTGGAGTCAGTCAACTGTGAGCTACGTTTATTTTTAGACTGTATATTTGTTTCCATTGAATGAGCCGATAGCAGCTCCTGTCCACAGTGTAGTCATGGATGTAATAGATTACTTTAGCTGAATCTTTGTATCTGATTTCTAAGTGGATTTGTGGACATTCATGTGTCATGTGTTAAGCTTCACCTTTTCCACCAGCTCCTGATTCCTTTGATATAATGCCTGCTTCTCCTCCACCCACTTCACATCCTGACACACAGACAGACAGAGAGACAGACAATCAGTCAGTCAGACACACAGACAGAGAGAAAGACAGACAGCAATGTCAGCGGCAGTAACTCAACATTATCTACAGCTCTGGGGTCTCATTTATAACAGTCAGTAACGTTAACACTAACAGGGCTGGCTGAAAGTTGACGCCTGTAGTTGTTTTCTATAAAAACAGACTTGAGTTGAGAATGAGTGCACCTGTACGTAAACTCTGACATGTGACACACTGTCTGATAAACGAGACCTCAGAACTTTAACAGACCTGCTCTATGTTCTATGTTCTACATTCTAGATCAGAGGTGTGCAGTCATGTACCACAGAGAGCCAGCTGAGCAGGTGATGTCACAGATAAGCTCCTCCCCTCTACCAGATCATTGATTGGAGTCTCTGATCTGTTTGGGTGAGATATCAGCTGCAGGTTATGTTTTGCTCATTGTGGAACATAATTGGTCACTCTGTTCTATGTTCTACTGTTACTTCTACCTCCGTCTCGCTCTCATTGGTTTGCTGCCCCTCTGATCAGCATGAAGACACACCCCCTCCACGAGTCTACCTTTGAATCAATCAGATTACAGAGAATAGTCTCACCTGGTCAATGGACCAATCATATTGCTTGTTTGCTTATTTACAAACATAAAACCTTTTCTGCTCTATCATGAGCAGTGCATGTGTGTGTGTGTGTGTTACCAGTCCTTGTTGTTTCAGAGCTGACTCTAGATCTGCAACTCTGGTTTCATATCGACTGATTTCAGCCAGCAGCTGCTCTCTGGTCTGAAACACAGAGTAAAACCATCAACCGGTCAGTGCCTTGCTTCAGTACAGATAAGGCAGCCCTGGTTGTGGTGCTGCCTTGCTCAGAGGTCATGTCACCTTGATCTCCTTCTCAGCGTCGTAGTTTCCTCCGCTCGTCTCTGTCAGCAGAGCATATGCTCGCTGCAGCGCCTGATACTCCTGAGTCAGCTGACGGTAACGAAGCTCCGCCTCTTCACGCACACACACCTGAAATGCACATTCAGTCAGACCAGCAACAGAACCAGTCAGACTGGTCCCCTTTCCTCCTTAAGCATTTTACTTGTATCAGAATAAATCAAACTTAAGTCAAATTGTCAGTAATTTTTGTGAGTTTGTGTTTAAATGTAAATGTTAGTTTGATAGCAGCTTGTAAAATGTTTAAAATGTGGTGAAAATAAACAAAACAGAAGTTTGGTTCAATTATAGTGTGTGTGTGTACCTCCTCTGGTTCAGTATCTGGAGTTCTATCAGTGTGAAAGGACAAAGACGATCCATCAGAGTCCACTGATGCTTCTTCATCATAACCATAAAACGTCTCAATGACCTGCACACACACACACACACACACACACACGCACACACACACACACACACACACACAGGTTGATTAAGGTTCTCATTCAGATTGGGGTTCGGGGGGTAAATCAAGGAGAGATGGGTCAACAGGTCTGGAGCGTGTGTCTAGTCTCACCCTGCAGGCTCTGAAGGTTCGTTTCCTCCTTACTGAGTCCTGACGTCTGTACCTCAGTAACATGTCTCTCTCCTTGAGGACAGACAGACAACAACATCATCAGGGGTTTGTGTCACCTGATCAGTATTCTCTCTTTTAGCTCTGAGTTTAGTCTCCACCAACTCCTGAGGGAAATATCTGGAACTATGTTCACCACCAAGTCTCTCACTGAATGTAAAACACAGTTTTAACAGTAAAAGTATTTACAGTAGTAATATTACTGTGACTAAATACTTACTATAACATTCTTCACATAACCGGCTGTCTCCAGAGCCTGAAACACAACCAGTTTGATTTTAAATCCAGATGTTACACATGTTGATGTAGTAACAGTAGTCACTGTCCAGTGCAGTACTGGTAGTATTAGTACCTTGGACAGGTCGTCGATGATGTGTTGCTGCTCCACCACTTGTAACCTAAGAAATTCCATCTCTCTCTCCTCCTGGCTGTAACCATGGTAAGTGGTGCGGTCCAGGTCGTTGAGAGAACTCGGTCTTCTCTATGGAGACAACAAACAGGTCCAACAGTGAGGACGCCTCCTGTCTGAGCAGAACTCAGGCTTTTCTAGTTCGATTCTGAGTCTGCTGAATCACAGCTAGTCATTTTTAAAAATGTAGTGCATCTACTGTTTTATCTATGTATATGTCAAACACAATCAGAAAGATATGGAAGCATGAGATCACACTTTACAAGAATAAAGTGCATAACTTAGCTTCAGCTATCTCACATGTTAGTTTGAGTCTGTTCTCTGGTATAATCAATTATCTTCAGGTCTGAACTCAGTTACTGTGTTTTGGTTTTGCTCCATTTTAAATGATAAAATGACACACCGTCACCGGTGCTCATGTGTTGTCAGGGTACAGGAGAAGATGGTGAGGGGTTACCATAGTTACCATCTCCAGGTTCTCCTGGGTGACAAAGCGCAGCTTGTTGTCAAGGCGACGCAGCGCGAGAGCCAGCTCCTCGTTTTTCCTGCTCAGACGTTTGTTTTTGTCCAGAAGAGGAAGAAACTGACTCTCCGCCTCCCTCAGGCGCTTCAGCTGCAAAATGTGGGCACATGAAATATTAAAAATACAGCAAATATAGAAAATATATATGAATAGAAAATATTAAAATATAGAAACTATGACATTTCGGCGTTACCAGTTCATTGCGTTCTTCAGACAGAAGAGCGTTTCGATCCTCCAGTTTCCTGACGACGGCACTGAGCTCAGCAATTTTTAACTGAAACCTCCGAGTGTCCCGGTCCTCCTGAGACTGCACACACACACACACACACACACACACACACACACACACACACACACACACACACACACACACACACACACACACACACACAGCCAGTTATTTTTAGGTTCCTGCCATTAGAGACTGTTAACATCTGACATGCTTGTGCAGACGTGGTGGCCAGTAGCTCCTTCAAACATTAATTTGCGATCTTTTCACCTTTAACTGCTGAAGCACATTTCACTAATGAAATCCTCTCATCCAGAAAAGGAAGTGGGATTTGGACTGAGTTAAACAGACCGCGAGACAATCTCTGCCAACTCCATCTCCCAACTGGCCAGCAAGACCAGCTGGACCAACCCTAAACAACTGTAAGTGATGCGATTCCCCAGAAAGAGAGAAAAGAGCACCAGGGTAAGAGCTAAGCTAGAATGACTTGAACCTAAAGCTGTTCCTCACGGAAGCATACAACACTGCCAGACCAAGACTGAGAGCTGACATCAAGGAGGCAAAGAGGAGATATCAGCAAAGACTGGAGACAGACATCAACACCAGCAGAACTACAGACATGCAGCAGGAGACCCAGAACATCACTGGCTACAAAAACAGGAGTCATCAGTCTGTCTGATCTGGTTTTTACATTTCACATGATGTCAAAAGTCCAAATCACAGAGAAGAAAATCAACATTTGAGATCAGAGCGCAACTGCGCTAATGTTTAGATGGTCCAGTGGTCATGTGTTTAATGATGTCATGTCTTGTGACAAATGTACTTATTGTAAGTCGCTTTGGACAAAAGCATCTTCTAAATGCCCTCAATGTAAATTTTAATGTAAATGTCATGATAAAGTAAATTTATTTCATGCAGTGTCAGCAGGAAGAGGCGGGGCTTACAATATGAGGAGGAGTGTTAGGGGCTGGGTTAGGGGCTTGGCCTGGGACTAGCCCCACCCTCTGTGCATCTCTGAGGGCTGCGATTTGCTGCTCGGCAGCCTGAGTCTGCAGCTGGAGGCGGTGGGCGTGTCCCGCCTGCAGCCCCAGGGCTTTATCCAATACACTGACAGCTCTGTCCTTCAGCTTTATCTCATCCATCTGCACATAGACAGGAAAACAGGGAGGCAGACAGACAGGTAGACAGACAGGTGAGTCAGGTTAGAGTCAGACAGGTAAGTCAGGTAAGACACAGACAGCTTAGTCAGGTAAGACAGGCAAGTAGACAGACAGGTAAGTGGCAGGGTTAATCACAGAGACAGGTAAGGGGTGGGGTAAGTCAGACATACAAGTAAGGAGAATGTAAAATCAAACAGGTGAACATGAACCTGAAGTTCAGGTGAGTCATTCTGTCATCATGTCCCATGATGTCATACGTCATGCTACAAAACAAAAGCTCTTTAATGACTATATAACTGGGGACTTTTGTGCTGAAGGATTAACAGAATGTTTGTCGGTGAATTTTGTTGGCATTGATTCTTTGAACACTGCAGACAAGAAGTGCTTATTTGACCACGACTCAACACCATTGTGACATCAGTAAAACACCTTCCCTGCTGCGCTCAGCTGATGCTGCAAGTCAAATCGAGCTGGGCTGAGCCAGGACATATTTGTCTGGGCCTCTACACAATGTGTGATTGACTGCATCATGGGCCGGCACTTCCTCAAATACTGAGACATCTGTCACACACACACACACACACACACGCACACACATGTTACACGCCATAAGCAACATACCATGACTGTATCACATAGAATACATTACCACTTTGTAGCGCAAAGGCAAAAAGTCTTGTTGTCTTGTCTTGTTAATCGGACCTTGCTGAACTGGACTACTGGAAGTAGCTGATGAAGGTTAAGTGCAGTGACACTGTGTTGAGCATGTTGAGTGTGTTGTGTGTGGGACACTGTTTGTTGTACCAGTCTGTGTTTGACTCTCATTGTGTCTTCGTCTGTGTGGCTCAGTCTCTCTCTCTGTTTTCTCGTGTGTTCATCTTTATAACAACTGATTCATTCATCAGCTTTGTTCTGTTCTGCAGTGTTTGGATCACAACGTCCGGAACAGATTAACAGAATTCAAATGTGATGCCTCAGTACTACTGAAGAAATGGTTCCAGTCCACAGTGTCTTGTCTGATGCCCCGCATTTACTGTTATTTTATGTATTTGTGCAGAAAAGAACATATTTAGCTCACCCGTGGTGGCGGCAGGTGTAACTCTCTCACTAGTATTCAGTAGGAGGATTCCTAGTCATTTTGTTTTTTGTGATCATTTAAACATGTTTTTTTCATCAGGAGAAAGAAATATACATAAAAATCCTTTCAGTGCCCCATATAGGACAGAGAATGTGTTCAGTGTGATGCAGTGTGATGTAGTGTGATGCAGTGTGATGTAGTGTGATGCAGTGTAATGCAGTGTGATGCAGTGTGATGTAGTGTGATGCAGTGTGATATAATGTGATGCAGTGTGATGCAGTGTGACGCAGTGTGATACAGTGTGATATAGTGCGATGTAGTGTGATACAGTGCAACGTAGTGTTATACAGGGTGATTTAGTGTGATGCAGTGTGATACAGTGTGATATAGTGTGATGTAGTGTGATACAGTGTGATATAGTGTGATACAGTGTGATACAGTGTGATGTAGTGTGATACAGTGTGATACAGTGTGATATAATGTGATGTAGTGTGATACAGTGTGATGTAGTGTGATGTAGTGTGATACAGTGTGATATAGTGTGATGTAGTGTGATGTAGTGTGATGTAGCGTGATACAGTGTGATGTAGTGTGATACAGTGTGATGTAGTGTGATGTAGTGTGATACAGTGTGATGTAGTGTGATGTAGTGTGATACAGTGTGATGAAGTGTGATACAGTGTGATGTAGTGTGATGCAGTGTGATACAGTGTGATCTAGTGTGATACAGTGTGATACAGTGTGATATAGTGTGATGTAGTGTGACGTAGTGTGATGTAGTGTGATACAGTGTGATGTAGTGTGATGTAGTGTGATGCAGTGTGATCTAGTGTGATACAGTGTGATACAGTGTGATGTAGTGTGATACAGTGTGATGTAGTGTGATACAGTGTGATACAGTGTGATGTAGTGTGATACAGTGTGATACAGTGTGATATAGTGTGATGTAGTGTGATACAGTGTGATGTAGTGTGATGTAGTGTGATACAGTGTGATACAGTGTGATACAATGTGATATAGTGTGATGTAGTGTGATACAGTGTGATGTAGTGTGATGTAGTGTGATACAGTGTGATACAGTGTGATATAGTGTGATGTAGTGTGATACAGTGTGATGAAGTGTGATACAGTGTGATGTAGTGTGATGTAGTGTGATACAGTGTGATACAGTGTGATACAATGTGATATAGTGTGATGTAGTGTGATACAGTGTGATGTAGTGTGATGTAGTGTGATACAGTGTGATACAGTGTGATATAGTGTGATCTAGTGTGATACAGTGTGATATAGTGTGATGTAGTGTGATATAGTGTGATATAGTGTGATGTAGTGTGATATAGTGTGATACAGTGTGATGTAGTGTGATACAGTGTGATACAGTGTGATATAGTGTGATGTAGTGTGATACAGTGTGATATAGTGTGATACAGTGTGATATAGTGTGATACAGTGTGACGTAGTGTGATACAGTGTGATACAGTGTGATATAGTGTGATGTAGTGTGATACAGTGTGATATAGTGTGATACAGTGTGATGTAGTGTGATACAGTGTGATGTAGTGTGATACAGTGTGATACAGTGTGATATAGTGTGATGTAGTGTGATACAGTGTGATGTAGTGTGATACAGTGTGATGTAGTGTGATACAGTGTGATACAGTGTGATATAGTGTGATGTAGTGTGATACAGTGTGATATAGTGTGATGTAGTGTGATACAGTGTGATATAGTGTGATGTAGTGTGATACAGTGTGATATAGTGTGATGTAGTGTGATACAGTGTGATGTAGTGTGATACAGTGTGATATAGTGTGATGTAGTGTGATACAGTGTGATACAATGTGATATAGTGTGATGTAGTGTGATACAGTGTGATGTAGTGTGATACAGTGTGATATAGTGTGATGTAGTGTGATACAGTGTGATGTAGTGTGATACAGTGTGATATAGTGTGATGTAGTGTGATACAGTGTGATGTAGTGTGATACAGTGTGATATAGTGTGATGTAGTGTGATACAGTGTGATGTAGTGTGATACAGTGTGATACAATGTGATATAGTGTGATGTAGTGTGATACAGTGTGATGTAGTGTGATACAGTGTGATATAGTGTGATGTAGTGTGATGTAGTGTGATATAGTGCGATGTAGTGTGATACAGTGTGATGTAGTGTGATATAGTGTGATGTAGTGTGATACAGTGTGATGTAGTGTGATGTACAGTGGAACCCCGGCTTATGAAGACCCTATTTAACGAAAAAAATTCAAGTTATGAAGGCACTTAACAGCAATATTTCTGCCCGTGGTACGGCAAAATGCCCGCATAACGAAATCCCACAAATACAGGAAAATTCACGTTAATTTCAAATTTGCCGCGACCGAAATAAAAAAAAAGTTTAAAAAAATGTTTTAAAAAATATCATAGCACAGTATACGTACGTACATTAATTAACGTAAATGTAAGTTTTAGTTTAGTTTATGTTTAGAATTAAATTCCATATGTTATGTACATGTACATGTACACGCACGTATGTATGCATGCATACGTATGCTTTCTTCAGCCTCCGCCACCTCCTCCTCCACCAAGAACTTCGTCTTCAGCCAGCATCGCCTCACTCAAAAGGTACATACATAATTTATTTTATTGATATTTATTAATAAATTTATAATTTATAAATTATTTTCTTCATTTCAGATTGTATTTTGGAATATTCTTAGTGTTTTTTTTCAAATATTAAGTCATATTTGTAGAAGAAATACATGACTGGTAGGGGGCCTGGAACGAATTAGGCTATTTATAGGGAAAAAGGTGCTTCGACTTACGAAAATTTTGACTTACGAAAGACCCTCTGGAACGAATTCACTTCGTAAGTCGGGGTTTCACTGTAGTGTGATGCAGTGTGATACAGTGTGATGTAGTGTGATATAGTGTGATACAGTGTGATGTAGTGTGATGTAGTGTGGTACAGTGTGATGTAGTGTGGTACAGTGTGATACAGTGTGATGTAGTGTGATGCAGTGTGATACAGTGTGATGTAGTGTGATATAGTGTGATACAGTGTGATGTAGTGTGATGTAGTGTGGTACAGTGTGATACAGTGTGATGTAGTGTGATACAGTGTGATACAGTGTGATGTAGTGTGATACAGTGTGATATAGTGTGATGTAGCGTGATGTAGTGTGATGTAGTGTGATATAGTGTGGTACAGTGTGATACAGTGTGATGAAGTGTGATACAGTGTGATACAGTGTGATGTAGTGCGATCAAGTGTGATACAGTGTGATGTAGTGTGATGTAGTGTGATACAGTGTGATGTAGTGTGATACAGTGTGATGTAGTGTGATGTAGTGTGATACAGTGAGATACAGTGTGATGTAGTGTGATACAGTGTGATGTAGTGTGATACAGTGTGATGTATTGTGATGTAGTGTGATACAGTGTGATGTAGTGTGATACAGTGTGATGTAGTGTGATACAGTGTGATACAGTGTGATACAGTGTGATGTATTGTGATGTAGTGTGATACAGTGTGATGTAGTGTGATACAGTGTGATACAGTGTGATGTATTGTGATACAGTGTGATACAGTGTGATACAGTGTGATGTAGTGTGATACAGTGTGATACAGTGTGATACAGTGTGATGTAGTGTGATACAGTGTGATGTAGTGTGATACAGTGTGATACAGTGTGATATAGAGTGATGCAGTGGCTCGTACCAGTCGGCGGATCTCCCTCTCACAGTCTCTCTTCGTCTTGTTCAGTTCCTCCTGGTGTTGGTGATGAGCTGATCGTAGTTCTGCTGCCCGGGCCTGGCAGGCCTGCTGAGCCGATGTCAGAGCCTCCTCAGCTGTCCTCTTCGCTCCTCGTAGCTCCTGAACCTCCTGATGAAGGCGACATCGCTCCAACTCCCAGCTCCTCCTCGCTTCCTCCACCTCTGCCAGCAAGGCAGTCCTAACCTGAAGAATGAGAGGACAGAGTGTTAAACATTTGAACACACAGACAGACAGAGAAACACACACAAACACAAACACAAACATACACACACACACACACAGATAGACAGACCTTGTCGGCTGATCCATCCCTCAGCGTTGTCACCAGTCCATTGAGACGTTGAATCTCTCCATCTTTGATCTTGATGACTCTCATCAGCTCCATCTCATGTTGCCGTAGTAACGTCTCCCTGGTAACTGCCAGCTCTTTCTGCTTCTCCTCGTGGAGTTTAGTTTTCAGCTCCGTCACAGCAACCGTTGCTCTGTGATGCTCCGCCTTCACCTCCTGACTCTTCTCTCTCTCCAGACGACTCACCTGAGGATGGACAGGAAATAGTACTCAGTGTTTTAGTACAGTACAGTAGTAGAAGTATTGATAGAAGTCCCAGGAGTACTCTGGGATTTGTAGTCCTTACCTTGTTCTTCTCCTGTTGTAGTTCTATCTGGATGTCTGTCAGTTTGGCTCTAAGCTCTTCATTGGCTGCTTGAAGGGTCGCCATGGCGTCAGGTCGCTCTCCCTTCCCCCGCCCTCCTGCACCTCGTCTTGACATCACCACCTGCTGGCTCCCCCCAGTGAGCTCTCTGTCAATCTAAGGTGAGACTACATCTGGACCTATGACACACACACACACACACACACACACACACACACACACACACACACACACAGTAGTATCAGCAGTACTTGTGTGTGAAATCACTTCCTGACTTACCTGAAACTGATCACCTGTGTTTGATGCAGGGCAGGTGAATCACACACACACGCACACACACACACGCACACACACAGTTGAGGCCTAACTGAAAATACACACACACACATTAAAAGATGTGGCTCACTCACCGTCCAATAGGAAGCCTCAGACACTGCATTGCTGTGTGTGTTTGTGTGTGTATGTGAGAGAGAGAGCAGGTTAGCCTCCTATCCTGAGCATGCTAACCTGCTATCTTCCCTGCAGCTGTGTGCCTTTCTGTATGTGTGTGTGTGTGTGTGTGTGTGTGTGTGTGCTGCAGCTGAGAACCTCAGCCTCTCTCCACCTGTCTGTCTATCCACCTGTCTGTCTATTTCTCTCTCTCTCTCTCTGTCTGTCTGTATCTATTAGCAGTTAGCTGCTGTCAGTGTGTGTGTTTGTGTGTCGGTGCAGTTAGCATCTCTGCAGCCTCTGCTGCCGTCATCCTCCTCCTCTTCCTCCTCCCAGCATCCTCCAGTGTAACACACAGCTGAAGCATCAAAGCTCTGTCTCCCTCTGCTGGAGGCTCTCCGTCATTACATCATCATCATAACCACACTGACGTTACACCGTCACTATCGTTATCATCACACCATGAGAGCTGTGTCTCCCTCTGCTGGAGACTCGCTGTCTTTACACCATGGTCATGAGGAAAGACTACTCAGATATTTTAAGTGTGAAGTACTTTAGTTACTCTTTCCTGTTCTCCAGGATCAGAGTTGAACTCAGTTTGAAGGTTGAGGTAAATTCTGGCTCACTGCTTCTCACCAATATCCTGATTATTGATCTGGATCAGTCTGAGGAATTCATCTGCGTGCTGTAAACAACTGTGACAATACACACACTAGACCCTGTGGTTTTGACCGGACCCTGTGGTTGTTCTCTGTCATTGGTACTTTTGATCTGACCAGGGGCCTGTTTTAGGAAGCAAGTTTAACAAACTCTCAGTCAAAACCTGTACTCTAGGTTGACCAACTCTGAGCTGTCAAACTCAGAGTTTTCGGTTTCAGAAAAGGTGTTAACAATTAATTCAATCAACTCCGAGTAAATGTTACCCTGAGTGAAGCTCGTGCATGAGGATATAAAAAGCCCTCATCAATGGAACGCAGATAACATGATCCACCACGGCAACAGGTGAAAAAAAAGCCTCGATCCTCCTACTTGTCCCCAGTGAAGCTGGAAATATTAATGACCGTATATGCAGAAAATAAGCATATTTTCAAAAAAAAAAAAAGCAATACTGTGACAGTAGCAAAAGAGCAAGAGCTTGTGTGGCAGAAAACTGCTGACCGAATCAATGCGTGAATATTAAGCAATTCGAGAAAAAAAAGGAAATGTTTCTTTCTGAGTGTTCCACTCATTCAGCATTTATATTCTATATGTGTGTTTGAGCACACAGGTGCAACTCAACAGGTACAAAAAGGACTTGGTAGCAACTAAAGATGAAATATAAAAATATAGTCCAAACAGGTAAGGTATAATTTAAATACAAGCAATTGTGGTGTGGTTTAGCCTGCCCTCATTAAACAGCATTCAGTGGCTACATTCAACATGTGATAGCGATATTTAAGTAAATCCCCTAAACAAAGAAAAAGCCAAATCTTCAGCCATCACTGCCAGTATTTAATATTGTCAATATGGAAGCCACACGTACATGCCTGTTGTACATGCATGTTTCTAAATTTGTGTTTTCTGGATATTTTCAAACAGATGGTGGTCCACCACCACCACCGCTCACAGAGGCTGAAGAGATGGCCCTCAGTCAGAACAATGGGTGAGCTACTGCTGAGGGCATCTCTCGGGGGAGCTCATCAGAGCCCACCATGCCCCAGGACACAAGGGCCTACATAAGCGGTAAGTTATTCAGATGAATAGTATATGTACATTCATCTTTTTTCTAGTGTTAGCCCAGTAATGGCCATCCATTCATCATAGGCACAACTTGGCATGCTGATTTTTCTTGTAGCAGTAGGCTACAGTTCTCTGTAATTGGTTGCTCTTGCTCTCAGACATCAGTCTATTTCAAGGTGACTCAGAGTCTGAAAAATTGTGATGGGACCTGCACACTATTGTAAATAAAAAGAAAAAAAAAGAAAGAAAAAGAAATGCAATTTTCTGGGTTATCATCAACTGACTAATCTTCTTCTACCAGTTACTGATGGTGTAATCTGTTTTGTGGAGCCTTAACAAACTATAACAAACCACCATGCTGTTGTAAGTATGCTTAATATCCCACAGAGTTTTCATGATGGATAGAATATAACACAACATTTCTGTGTGAATACAGGAGGATGATGAAGACACCCTATCTGCAACTACAGAGAGGGAAGATGCAGGCCTGTTGAGGTTTCCACCTTTTTAAAGTAACTTTGGCCTCAGTTAATGAGTGTTGTTCCACAATGCAGCTTCTTTCTCTCTAACAGAGCAATGCTGGAAATTACAATGAGGATGAGGGTCCATCAACCTCCACAGCACAACTTACCTCAGTATTGACCAACAACTTACTATGACAGTAAGTAGACACTGTGAAATTCAGCGTCATTTGTGTTCCTATAGCTCCCTGTGAAACAACTGTACAAGGTGTACTTGCAAACACAAATCAATAAGTCAAATCTGGAAATGGATCACATAAGGCTGCAGATTAAAAAGACACAAATGGAAATACAACTGCTGGATCATCAGTTAAAGGTGGGTGATGTGCCCACAGGTGGATGATTTTTAATTGTTTCAATAACAAAGATTAATTGTACAACATTTGTACTTCCAGGAAATAAAGAAGACCTTATAAAATAAAAGGCATATTGTCTCTCTTTGACACTGGGGAGGTCATGGGTCAGTTAGAAATGATTGAAGCATATCATGTCTCTAGCATCTCTTCCATCTCGTACATCGTTCCCCACTGATTGTGGCAATGTTGTGTAGGAATACACATGCCACTATGAAAGTGTAAATTTGGGCATTGAGCATCCCAATGGTCATCTCCACCCTGGCTCCTGTCCTGCAGAGAGCTATGTTGTAGCGTTGCTGTGGGCCGGGCTCAGGGTCAGGGTAAGGGGTCAGCAGATGGGGCAGGCAGGATCACCTCTGTCTCCGAGTAGGTAACCATCGAACTCTCCTATGATAAAACAAGATACAGTTTAATGTTTCAGTTTCAATAGGAAGAAACAAAATATCGATCATAGGATATAGCTTTACTCTATATAAACTCCCCACAGGCAAATGTATCACTCAGTGTAGTCCCAGGCCACTTTGCTTCCACATTGTTGATCATGTAGTCTGCATCACACATGATCTTCACAGTGGTGAGAGTAACAGTAATTAGTAGCAGTAGCTGTATTGAAGTGTAGCCTATTTCATTTGGAATGTTAAAAGCTACTATTTAGGCTTACCTGTACATTAATGCTGTGGACAGATCTCCTATTTACATAATCTCCTTCATTTACTGAAGGGGCTATGACGGGAACGTGTGCCATCAATGCAGACAATCACACCTGGAAACCCTAAAATATATTAAATTGACTGATTAGTGCCTCGAGTCTCAATCTTTATGACATTACATTAATTATTGCTTACACTGATACATGCAATTCTATGGAACGCTTCCTTGAGATGTCTGGTGGGTCTGTGACATGGGAACACTACAAACGTGTATAGTAGTCATTTCAGTGCTACTGTCACATTTCTGACAGCCCGACCGACAGCTGCCTTGGACACATGCTCTGCATCACCAGTGTTGTACAAAAAACTGCCGTTGGCAAAAAAACTAAGTGCAAAATAAAGAATTTGCTTGGAACCGAGAGCATTTCCACCTGTAAGTGATGTGAGGGCTGAGAATATTGTTTAGATAAATTATTGATGGTGCATAGAAATGGAAACCACAAACAGGTACTCATCAGGGAATGATAAAACATCCAATCCGAGTCTGATAATCCTCTCCCAACAGAGATTTCTGCAGAGTATTTGTGCTTTGACATCAACTTGCTCCTCGAGAAACGGACACGCCATGTCTGCAACTGCCTTCAGTCTGCAGGCTTCAACTTAGGAGCAGGGGAAACTCAGGGTTAGTTGAAGCAAACCTGCCAGCGAGCAGGTTAGTTTCATGGAGTATGTTGCTTGGGTAGCTTACTCAGAGTTATGATGAACTGGCTTTATGAAACTGAAAAACCAGAGTTTTCCTCATCTCAGGGTTGACTAACTCAGGGTTTTCACTGAACCTGCTTTCTGAAACAGGCACCAGGTCAGGCTTCCAGTGGACCAATAATTGCTCTGGTCAGGGTCTTTACCCAGTTCCTCCTCTGGACGTTTGTTGGCCTCTCATCATGTTCCAGGTCCAGGAGATCCACCAAAGACCAGCAGTTATTTTCACCAGCAGGTTCTCTGATGCAGTGACTCCGCTCAGTTCCTTTCAAAATAAAATTCCAGACTGACATCAGAGATACAGATATAGAGACACATAGAGAGAGATAATGGCATAACTTTATTGTGTCATTCTTCCCAAAAAATATTTATAAATAAATATTCAGACGCTGTAAATATACAGACAGAGACAAATCAATAAATAAATAGTCGTCTTTAAAAATTCACAATAACTTTTCAGAAAAAACAGCTGGCTTTGTCTGCAAAACAGGACACACCTGCAGAGCACAGTCCAAGTCTGCTCTAAAATCACTGGACTGCCGGTTAGAGCACTTTCCACCATGTGCAAGCAGCAAACCCTGAGGACAACACAGGATTCTTCAGGACCCTCCCATGCTCTGTTCCCAGCATTTGAGTGGCTCGTCTCAGGACGCCGGCTCTGCAACCCAGGCTGCAGGGCACAGAGGAGGAGAGCGACCTTTGTTCCCGAAGCTGTTCAGCTGTTCGATTTGTAAAACTCGGTGCCTGGAGCTTTTTCTCACTTTAGTTTTTTATTGATTTTTCACATTTTGTACACATACACCCCACATCTGACAATACCAAAACCAAATAAAACCACACTAGAAAACCAAAACCTAAACAAAATACAGTCCTGTTGGGAGTTGCATTCCTTCTTGTTCATTCATTAGTTCTCTCAGTTTTGTCCCCTGTGTATTATTTTCTTGTCCATTTCAGCCATTTGTCCTCCAGATATGTTTTTTGCAAACTTAAGCGATGTGTCAATTTTTCCATTATCTAGCCCATTTCCTTGTGATAGCTTTTTTTCCCAGCTTTTAACAGAATTTTACCAGGTACCTCCCCTGCATGTACATTTTCCTCTGTGAGATTACACAAATAGAGTACCTTACAGCACACAGGGATCTCATATCAACATTTCTTGCAAAGTTTTATCTGCCATCTTCCAAAACAGTTGCACCTTATCACCTCTCCAAAAGAAATGTGCATGATCTGAGCTTAATGCTTCACCTCTCTCAGCATGATAGATTTACACTCAAATATTTACTCTCAACTTTAGGCGTGATAAAGAAATTGATCAAAAGAGAAATCTCCATATCCACGACTTGGTGGATGTTTGATGTATTTTCAACATATTTAGCTTGTCAAAACTTTATTTGTTGTACTCTGACTCCCACTTTTCTTTATAATATTTATATATAATTATGTATTCTTGTTTATTGTCAATTTTTGGTGCAGTGCTGATACTATTCTAATTTTGGTGTCCTTGTAAATACTAATCATTGTTTGTATGACACCATTCACTTCCATGGAGGGGTCCATCTTGATATCTTTCCTGTAATAATCTCTTTGTTGTAAGTACCTGTAGAATTCATGTTTACCCAGATCATATTTGACTCGCATATTCTGTAAACTCTCCAGCCCCCCATCTTTCTCTAGGGTGCACCATGCCGTAATTCCCTTTCCCACTGTTAACGGGCACCCTAACCCTTGTCATAACTGGCCGGTTTGAAATTACTGCTGTCAGGTTGGGGTTTAAAGGGGAAAACTATGGAAGGGGAAGGTGGACCCAAACGCAGTTACACACAGGAGGCAAAATAAGGAGGAACAAAAGGCGAGCTTTAATGAAAGCTGATACAAAAACCAAAAGCAGACAAAACAGGGCAAAAGACAAAGTAGCAAACAAGAACGAGACAAAGTAGCAAAAGAAAACAGCTAGACAAAGTACAAATCAAAAATCAAAGCTCAACTCAAAACATGGAAAACTCAAAACCAAAAACATACCAAACGGGACAGGAGCATGGAACAGGTGCATGGAACAGGAGCATGGAGCCGTAGCATACAGAAAACAGAAAACAATGACCGGACAAGGAGTGAGGGGAACACAGAGACTAAAGATATGATGAGGAACAGGTGAGGAGAGAGGAGGAAGGAAGCCAGGTGTGATAATGAGGGGGAGGAGCACAGAGGAACAGACCAGGAGGGAACAAGACAACAGACAGAGGGAGCCAGAGGGGAGAACACAGGAGAACTTAAAGGACACATGAAGGCATGGAAAAATCAGAACATGAGACACAAGACAAGGAAAAAACAAAACACATAACACAACAAGACATAGAAAAAAAGGACATGAAATCAAAACCCAAAACCAAAAACCAGATACAAGGACAACACAACAGGAGACATGACAACTGCCAGATGCGACTCACTTTAACAAACGTATGTCCTTATTTGCCCCATAATTTTTTAACACTTCTATACCATAATTCCAGAGTGAACAATGTAATTTACCTCTTCCTTTGTAATATCGGCCGTTAGCCTATCATTTTGAATATTACCGATCGATGGCAGGTCCACTGAATTTAGAAACACTCTCATTTCGTCTTCATCTGCATCTGGCAGTGTATATGATCCTCATAGTATCTGTGGAAGATTTTCTCTGTCTCCTCTGGGTTGTAACTCACTTGTATTTGGATCTCTAATTTTGCATATGTTGCTTATCTCTTCTTGTTTTTGTATTCATTTTGCTGGCAATTTAGTAGCCTTCAAGTCTGCTTCATAGTAGTTCTGTTTCAATAGCAAGTCATTTATCTTTATTTTCAATATCTTGATCTGTTGTAGGTTTTTGTATTGTTTGTATTCTGATATTCCTATTCAGATTCCCTCAGATTATCTTCCCGTATCTTTCCCGTAATGACAGCCTTCATGGCATCCCACATTATATATTCCTCAATATATCTATTTATTTCTGCTTTTACTTTCTCTTTTCTTTGTTCGCTACTAAAATTTCCTATATTGAGTCTCCATGTGTCTTTTCCTGTTGTTTATGTTAATTTTCAGGTTATGGTCTGACACATCTGCAGCTCCGATCTCACAGTCCTTCATTCTGAAGCTGTCACTCTGATACACAAGGAAGTAATCTATCTATGAATGAAAGTTTATGCGCAGCTGAATAATGTGTGAAATCATTTTAACCACAAATGTAAATGTATTTTATTGGGATTTTATGTGATATACCAACACAAAGTGGTGCATAATTGTGAAGTGGAAGGAAATTGATAGATGGTTTTAATCTTTTTTTTTTTTACAAATAAAAAACAGAAAAGTGTGGTGTGCAAAAATATAGTACTAAATTGATGATTAAAACAAGAAAGTGATCAAGTCTGGCCATTGATATCAGATTGTCCCTGGAGTGACTCCAGGTGTACTACCTGTCAGTCCTTTTCAAACCTCTCCAAACATCCTTTAAATCTGTTAGATCCTGAGATCTGTGCCCTTAAGGGACTGTTTCAATTTGGTAGGCTAGAGTAATCTTTAACAACCTTTAAGATATTTTGCACACTCATCATCATAATAAAGAATACCTATTTGCAAAAATCACAATTCAGTAAATAAAATATTTATCTTAAAGAGCTGAGGATGGTCAACATCACTTTGAATAATTTTCCTGTAAATTATGTATTATACATAAAATTACTTTACGGTAGTAGTCCATAAACCAGAACTACAGTATATTTCTGTATTCACTCTGTTAAATGATTTCACAGTCTGATACAGTAAAAATAAATAAATGCAGCATATTTCCGTTATTATTTGGAAATTAGAATAATATTCTGTTGAGGTTGTTACTTTAACTTCTCAAAGTTTGCTGTAGACAGGCACAGTAGATAATAAAATAATTAATTTAGCAGTTTCTTATAATATCAGTCTTCATTGCAATCAATATTGATTGTAATGAACTTCATTATTCTCAGGGCTATAGACAATTGCTTAAGATATGCATTATAGTGAATATTATGCAAAATAAGCAATACAAACTTAGAGAGAATCAAAATCAAATACCTTTATTTCAAAGAACAATGTCAATGTCAACATGAATACTGCTACTTTCAAAAAATGGCAAAAAAGAAAATGAACCCTGTTGGACGATGCTGAGAAGAGATTTCTAGTAGCAAACAGAAACAGCCTAGCAGTGTCTGCTTTAGACTATAGAAATAAAATTAAATTCTTAAATTGCTCATCATTATAGTACAGTAGAACATTTTGACAATATGCATCAATAATCTGCATCATTTAGGGATGAAACTGTAAGGTAGGCACCTGTGCCACTGCAAGCTAGACTTGCAGGTTACCTTTTAAAACTGTCCTGTGTGGTAGGCTTGTGTTTTTACGTCTTAGCTCTTGTGGATCCAGGAGGTATGACCATCACTTTAGGAGCTGCTGTTCCTCTCTGCAGCATTATTCCAGTGTTGCCACTGTCAAACAACAACAAACAATCATTATCATAATAACAAATAAACTATACAGTCAGGAGTGTACGGTATACACTCCAAGCTTATGCTTATACAGTTAATGATACCAGTATTCTTATGGCTTAATGTGGCAATGCCAGACTGTCAAAACAAAGAGAGCAAGATTAAAGAGCTCACCGATCTAGATGAAGTTCCATTCAAAGTCAAGGAGATTCTTCAGTAGCATGGCGACGTGTGTATTGATTGCAGAAGACTTATTCTGGACCATCACACCTTTCTTCTTGGAGACAACCTTGCCCTTTTTGGCCTTTGTCCCTCTCTCAGGATTTATATCAATGAAGTGCCTGAAATCAAAATAGTCCAAGATCAGAGTGGGGTTGCAACAACACACTGTTTTGTGTACATTCAATTAAATGCAATGAATAGTTTTTTTTGTCTTTCTTCATTGCACTTCATTATGGTCGATATGATATATAATGTGTCTATCAGTTAATCTAAATGAAATGTATATCAGGCAGTATCAGGCGAGGACTTGCAGGAAGACTGAGAGTTGTCTCAATGTCAGCTGCAGTGGTAGACACCGGTAAGGAACAAATACATTATGCTTACCATAATACGATTTAATGAAGAAAAATTCTGAGGTCCCCAAATTTACTCCAAGTCCAAACTTCATGCCAGCAGAGTGAACAAAAGAACGGCCAATTGTAATCCACAGTTGGTTGGTGAAAAGGGTTCATCTGCTGCTTATTTCCTTGTCGAATTCTGCTATGAATTACTTGAAGTCCTTTCTGCGATGTTTAGGCTGCTCACATACTTAATCGCATGTGTTGCTCCAAGGAAGAAGCAAGAGGAAGAACCCAGTTCTCTAAGTGGTTCTGGTTTATATACTCACTTGGATTGGTCCCCCTCCACATCTCGGCCTCTAGGATTCCACTGAATAATTGTCCATTGCAGCACGGCTCCAGTACCGTTTTGCTCCGTCGCCCCCCACCGGCTGTGTTTTGAGTGGGGCATGGCGCAGCACCCACGAACAGCTGAGTTGTGAGATCGGGAGTTCCTGCGATAATTACACAATCAATCACAACCACAGTTATATGTATATGTTATAAACACATGAACAAGAAGTGTTCCCAACTGCAGGATTAGAAGAAGAGCTTGGATATTTGTGTTGACGTCAACAGAGAATGTTTTTTTTAAAAAAAAACAAAAAACAGATGTTATGTTGTTGTTTCTTTATGTGACTTCCTGTCTGCTCTGTGCTGAATTTGGCTGAATTGCTGCATTGCGAATGGTCCAGACTGCCGGAGCAGATACACAATGCAGCAGAGCCAGAGGTATTAAACACATAGGCTAGAGTGAAACCTATCAGCTCCAGTACTGTGGCGGAGCTGTGAGGGAGTAGAGCTGGACTGAATACGTGTCTGGTAGAATGACTATGAGCAGCTCATTCCTCAGGTGACCAGGGGTCTTGTGATATCCATATATACAGCTGCATGAAAGCATTTTGACCGGCTGTATCACTGCCTGGTACAGCAGCACTTTGGACGCTTTGGACCGCAGAGAGTGGTAAAGACTGAGGAAAAGATCACCAGAACTCCACAGAGCAGGAGAGCTGCCTCCATCATCAAAGACTCCACCCATCCCCAGCACAGACTGTTCACACTTCTACACTCAGGAGGTACAGAAATGTGAAGTCCAAGACTACCAGATTGAAGAACCTGTTCTGTCCCACTGCCATCAGACTCCTAAACAGTAGATTATTCTACCTCAGAACTGTCGCGACTGTTTACTTTTTTGCAGCTTTTTCTTATTTATCACATGTGCCTTGCAAAAGTGCTTTACTGTGAGGTTGTACGGAGGAACAAGTTTCTTTACTGTGCATATGAAAATAAACACTTTAAATCTTGAATCTTGAAACTATGACAAACGCCACAACACAATCAACACAAACAAACACTAAACACATAGAACAGGAAAGATAGAAACTCACTCACTCAACCTCACTGATGCTCACACAATGCGCAGAGAGAGAGAGACATGGAGAGAGAGAGAGAGAGAGAGAGTGTGTGTGTGTGTGTGTGTGTGTGTGTGTGTGCCACTTATCATCCCATAACTGTTTTCCTCCATCATGATCAGGTTGCTATGACAACAGACATTAAGCAGTGGTCGGCTAAATCACTTTGATTACAGACAGAGACACTTCTGTCTGTCTGTCTCTGTTAGTTCTCTGCTGTTATGTTCTTGTCTCTTGCTGCATCATGCTGCTTAGTGGAATATAATAATGTAAAACTATAATAATATAATAATGATGCAGTAAATTAAGATAATAATATAATAATGTTATAACATAACAACATGACAACAATAACAACAACAGGTTTGTTTGAGGAACCGTTTAATTTAAAACGCATCATGAACAGCCAATGAAATGAATGAAATCTAAACACAAAGGTAATTTCAACACACAGACACTTTTCAATGAGGACATAAAAACATCCAATTAGAACTATGGGACAGGAAAATCTGTCCAATCACAGCTCACCGCAGCACTAACAAGTGAGGGGCGAGGCTTACATCACAACATTTTGTTGGTATACAGTGGCATTATGATAACATAGAACTTTTAACTGGTTCATCTTATCACTGCTCTGTCTGAAAGGTGCTCTACAAATACACTGTGATTGATTGATTGACTGATGGGTCAAGAAACACCGGACAGACAGACAGACAGACAGACAGACAGACAGACAGATATCTTTTGTTGTGCTGATTCTTTTTAAAGTCCAGTTCATCAGGGCCAGATGACATCAGTCCACCACAGTCTGTTCTGAAAAAAGTTATAAAACCACAAACAACACGTCAGAACCACACAGAAACTCTGGTCCCAGTTTGGTCTCACTGGTTCCATCTGGACTGTGTGGTTGTGGTCCAGTTGCTTGAAACCAGGATTAATCAGTGAGAACCAAGATCTGCTCAGTGTGGTGGAGCACACAGTCCAGGAAGGCATTCTTGGAGGTTCTGGAAGGTTTGGGAAGGTCCTGGATGAGTTCTACAAAGGCTTTGATGCTTCTGGGATGTTTTCAGACTCATCTCATCTTCCTAAGTTTGACTCTGTTCTCCTTGTCTCGTTTCTTTAAGGAAGTGATGTAATGGTGAAAGAGAACTTCCTGTTCCTTCTTCCTATTGACAGCAATGAACCGCGGGTCACCATGGTAATGAGCACAAAAGTCCTTAAAGGTGGATCTGCAGAGAACAACAAGGAGAACGGCTGGATTCAGGATTCAGCTTGTCACAGGTATAGAAAGTACAGGTGACACAGGTACGGTCGGTGCAGGAGACACAGGTACAATCTGTGTGCTGGATCAGCTGCAGTTTGAGTCTTAGTGATGTGACACACACATTAATACATGTTGGTCCAAATGAGCAGGTGGACTCAGATTGACTGAATAATTGAGAGTGATGTGATGAATAATGGATGAGAAATACCTGCTGGTGATCTTTGCCTCCTCCAGCAGCTGTTTGAACTCCTCTCTGGCTTTCTGCAGTTTACTCCTCTTCTCTTTGTACTCGTCCTTCACCCTGCTCTTCACAAACTGATCAAACACCTGCACACAGGTAACACTGATGTCACAGTGACATCATAACCACAAGACAAACTCTGCCGTATGATTTAAAACATCTAACACCATCTAAACCTGTTTCCTCTGGTCTGAAGTCAGCAGCAGGTATCGAGGATCAAACACCATCTTATGGAGCTCCTTCTCCCAGGTGGAGAATGCCGACACCTCAGGACAGAGCAGATTGATTTATTGATTTACATCTTCACACAGAAGTTTTTTGATCCCGTATGGGCAACTAATTGTGGGATATATTTAAGTTTTATTTCTCCCTGTTAGAAGTTTTTTTTGTTCTCAACATGGAAAGTTTTTCGTCCCTTTCGTCGGCTGTCACTGACAGATTGTAAACCCCACTGATGCGATGTGATAGTGATTTTGGGTTGTATGAAAATAATTTTATTTCATTTCATATATATATATATATATATATATATATATATGTGTGTGTGTGTGTGTGTATTACCCCTCTCTCGAGCATCATTTCCCTAAAATGAGCTACACGCAGCTCTAGTGGTAGGAGCTTAACTTCACCCGGACGATGGACAAGAGACACTGGTTCCTCTATTCTAGAGAGAGAGAGAGAGAGAGAGAGAGAGAGAGAGAGAGAGAGAGAGAGAAAGAACCAATCACATCACTCAGTGATGATGACATCAGCAGGTCAGAATCTTTAGCACTGAATAAAACTGTTATTTTTATCTAATTCACCTTATCTTTGTGCTGCTCTTTGATTGGTAATCCTGGACCTGGCCTGTAGACCCATTCGTAATTTGGTCTTGGGGGAATTTCTCACTTGAACTGAGTTAGTGCGTCCTTCGACATGAAAAATCACAGAGGTGCTCGTCTGCCATAGTACCACGAATTGCGCAATGGTCAAATCACATATGGCCGCCATTGGCTATGAGAAAATCTGTTTTGTTTCTGAATGTTTATATGCATGTAATACCTGCATTTTGACTAACCATGTTACGTGGAATTCATGTCTGCCATTGATATGACCATATTGGGTGATTTTGACCTTGAAAGGTCATGTCAAGGTTGACACAATTACAGAATGTAGTGCGAGTATCGAAATCATTGCTGCAGCAAAGCATAACCAGGATGTATTTTTCACATGAATTGCAGATCGACTGAAGGACGATGAAGATAGCTCTATCAAATCAGTCATATCAGCTGATTAATTTTGCCACAATCTCTGATGCCACAACTACATGCAAAAAAATGAATGTGGCATCAAAGCCAAAGCACTAGAGAAACCGTCCATTACCAACATCAAGCAAGTGTTGTTTGCTCATGCTATTTCATATATTGACAAGCTTTTGGCGAAGGGAGAATTTTGCGCTGTGAGTGATGTGGTGGAGTTTGCATTGAGCCTGTTGGAAGACGGCGAGGTGCTTACAAGTACCTTCCAGACCCGTGATATGAAACAGCTGATGCTTAATCACTACAGAAAATTGGTCACAATCTCTCCCAAAAGTGAATGAATCTGACATTTTTTTCTCATCTGACATTAACACTACTGACTCTGCCATCAAGCTGAAGAATCAGGACATAATGAGAGAGGCAGGCACCAAGTTGAGTTAAGTATTCCTGGACTTTGGTCTGCACAACTGCTTCTGTGACAGTACTGACTTGAAAGCATCATGGGAGACAACAATGATGCCAGCAACAATGATGCCAGCAACAGCCCTCACATGGAGAAGAGCCTCTACTGAGAAAACAGTATCTTCTTGAAGAAGAGGGGAAATGGGTGAGAGATCACAAGTGTACACAACTGCACTCTCGCAATACTTGTGTATAGCATTCTCGGTGAAGTAAAGCGAACACCATTGCATATTATGCTTGGCCATGCCTTTTATGCAAGAGATTGCAGCAAGAGCCTTCTCGCAACTTTCAACAGAATTGGTTCATGTTTGATCCAACAGACACTCAGATTTGCCTGCAGTTTTCTCGCTAGCTGTGCTGTGAAATGCTCAGAAGATAGAGAGACACCCATATCAAGTTGAGTGGGCTGTTTGTATGAAGCAGTGCAAGAGAGTTGTCAGTCTTCAATGACACAGACACCTTTGCATTGCTTCTTCACTTCTTCACAGCCCATACTTCCAAGAACTCAGGATGAAGGAGATCTGGCAGTAGTTTGGCACTGGTGAGGGGCGGTGAATGCTTCCACTCCTTCAAGCAGTCTCTCGTCTTGGAGTGTCACTCTCAAATACAGTGATTAAAGCACATGTCCTGACTGGAGATGACTGTATGAGCAAGGTGGGGACTAAACATGCTGCTCTGGCTTCTGACCCAGTCCAATACTTAACCCAGCTTTGGAGATGCAGACACCTTGACAGAGCAAGATGCAGCGTTGGATGAGAAGTACTTGGTGTGTGTCTGGGCTGGGCCAGGTCAACAACAACAGCTAAGACATTTGATGACTTCAGGGTAAAATCTACATCAGTGGAAGTGCTGGAATTGATGCTCTCCCTCCCACAAGTAGCGGGATCAGAGGCCACATCCAACAAGGGGCTTTTCTGGGTCATATGGCATGCCACTTGCTTGCAACAGCCAAGGACCCCAAAGCAAGACTAGAGCCAACGAAACATGGACGGAAGGAGCACTTTGGCACACTCCTGCCATCAAAATGTCTGAATCTCTTACCACCAAGTCTGCTCACAGTATGTAAGTGTGCAGGCATTTGTGTGTGTGTCATTTGCCGATGTGGCTGTCGTGCTGCTGGAGTTTCATGCACCGTATTCTGCCATGGAAAAATGTAAAAAATCATGCTGTTAAAACCCATCCCACTAATATGCATGTACACCTAGAGTACACTTCGAGAGAAATCAGACTGTATGGTGCACTTTTAGTTAATTTGATATGATGTAAATTGTACCACTTTTATTGCTGCATAGTTTTATTTGCACCCAATTGTTTTATTCTATAACACTGTACTAACACCCAATGAAAATAAAAGTTCAAAGGGGATGTTTATAATTGTTACATTTCTTCTCGTCATGTGTTGGTGTAATTAAAACAAATCATTGTGGAAAAGAATATACAATAAAAAGTGACTATAAAGAAAAAATCTTAATCGAGTTATTGAAAAATGATGTTGACATTGACAATTCAATGACAAGATGATCCTTAATGTTAAATGTCAGATTTAGTAGAATCAGACTTATTGCACCTAGTTTCAATTCCTAATAATGGCCAAGTTATGGTCAAGGTCTTCAGAATAGGAAAATGACCTTGACCATGACCTTTTAGGCTCAAAAATCACCCAATATGGTCATAACAATATCAGAAATGAATTCCACATACCGTAATACATCTAAATGGAGGTATTACATGTGTATAAACATTCAGAAACAAAAAAGGTGGATTTTCTACGGTGTGTGATTCAGAATCAGAAGAGGCAGAACACCCCATGGCCTCACATTCAGTCTACGTTTACCTTGCAGACTATGAAAAAGAACAGCTCTGTCATGCGCTGTCATATGTGTCTGCCTAAACATGTGAACATTTTAGCCGACAAGAACTCCGCTTCAAACTTCAGAAAACACATTGCGGTAAGTTATATGTGGTTTGGCTGTGGATAGGCTAACGTTAGCCCTGTTATAATGTCATAAATAACTGTAAAATGTACATTGCTTTGGAGTAATTGATTCTCACACTGCAGCCTCATAGACAGACACGCACACACATGCACACACATGGAGTCAGTGAACAGCAAAGCACAGTCACCATGATGGAGAGAAAGTAAAGTGAATTTCAGTGACTAAAACTAATTTTTTTTTCTGCAAGGCACTGAGCATGTTTTTTTTTCTAGTATCTAAGTCATAGAGTACTTTGTTAAAGTAGAATTGATGACAGACCTTTTCTAGTGGATTGCATTATAATGTACAGGTATCCCTAATGATGTGGCCAGTGAGTGTATATGAATCTATGTAATGTTATTGTCATTTAGGTTTATACTGTGTCAGTGACAAACTATAGGCTTGCAAGAGTTACAAGCGCCGAGAGCTTTTAATACCAAAAACAGCAACTTGGCAGTCTATACAGTAGAAGGGTGTGCACCTAATTCTTTTAAAAACTATTTGTCTTGCTGCAGACTTGGACTACATCAAAAATCACCTGGACACTGACTTGGAGTTGGATAATGATGCCTGCACAAACAGCAGCCAGTCTGATAAATATGACTTCCTTGCATCCATCAGGGCAGGAAAATCAGAAACAGCTGGAGAGGTACCTTTCATGTCCGTCCAACGGAATTATGGATGTCTTACATACCTTTCCTCATATCAAGAAACTGTCACTCAAAGTCAACACAAGTCTTCCAGCATCTGCAGCCTGTGAGACTCTTCAGTCATGAAGGACTCCTGTTCACTGCTAAAAGATCACAGCTTCACTGCAAGAACCTTGAGAGCCAACTACTGGCTAGCTGTTGAAGCTTAACAGTCATTAAGATTATGGACACAGAGACCTCTGTATGCACAGGCTGCCTTGTTTGTGTTCCTCTATATAATGTCTGCCTGCTGAGCCTATTGTGCTGTTTCACGAGTTTAAACAAAAAAAGTCCTTAAGTTATTACCATTTCTTGTGGCTGAATTTGCCTTAATTTGTTTTATGTTAGGCTATTTTGTAAAAATGTAATTTATTATTGTTTTAGTTAAGGAATCTGCACATTGCTATTGTATGTTTTTGTCTATTTCATCTTCTGATTAGTGAAACAATAAATCGGATGTTACTTAGTACATTTTACTTTAACTTGAGTAATATTATTCTAAAGTAACAATACTCTTACTTGAGTACATTTTTTTGCTACTCTACCCACCTCTGCTAGGGACCCATAAACTCAATTCAAGTGAGAAATTCCAACAACACCAAACTGCGAACGAGTCTACAGGCCAGGCACTGGATTATGGCTCAGGCTGACTAACCTGTTCCTTTTGAAACTGTGGTCATGCTCATCAACTTCATTGTTTCCATGGCAACCAGGTGATTGGCAGCCGGTGCTGCTTTCTGTCAGAGAGAGAGTTGAGTTTAACAGAAATATGTCCATATTTATGATATGTTATATATTTCAGGTTCAACTGAAGCATCAAAAACTTCTAAAGTAAGTCAATTTCAATAAGTGCCCATGGAAAAATGCAGGTGAAGAGACAGACAGGTGAGGAGCCAGACCTTCAGGTGTCGTCCTCTTCCTTTTGTGGGGTGGGTCCTTGATGATGTGGCTGATGTCTCGGCCAATCAGCTCTCCTGGTATCTCCCAGACAGACAGGTGGATTGTGGGATTGAAGAAGAAGACCCTGTCGTCTCCAGTCCACACAACACACCTGAACACACACACACGCACACACACACACACACACACACACACACACACACACACACACACACACACACAGTGTGTTAACAGTTGGTCACAGTTGCACTGCATCAGATTGTGGTTGTCATGGTGACAGAGGAACTAATTAAACGTCAATAATAATCAATAATAATAAAGTGTGCAGTGTGTGAGAGAACAGCAGTTACCATGGCGACCCTGGGACAGGAGCAGAGGCCACAGGACGTTTATCTTTTCTCCCATCGTTGCCTCCTTTATCCTCCTCCTGTCCTCTGTCCACAGACACACCAACACACTGCAACACACATGCACATAAATGCACACGTACACACACACACACACACACACACACACACACACACACACACACACACACACACACACACACACAACCACACATATACACACACACAAATCTGGAACTAAATATGATCTGGGATTATTGAATCAATCATCATCAATAACATCATCATAGATTCATCAGGTGAACTTGTGGAGGGCCCTGACCCCTATGTTGGAACCCACCAGACGAAACAAGGTCAGTGTATAAAGTGAAGGGTTAAAGGGCCCCCAGGGGACCACTGTCTCAACAGGTGATGGATGTGAGGACTCACCTGCTTGTTGTCGTCTGTCAGTCTCTCTGTCCTTAGCAGTAATGCTCCTCCATAAGAAACTTTACCTCCACTCATCCCTTGTTTCTCTGACAACACAGAAACAGACGTATCAGCTTTCTATAACCTCGTCATTTTGACCTTTGACCAGCTTCATCCTGCAATCACTGAGACGTTTACAGTGGGGCTTCTCCATGCTGAACATTTGAACAGCATCATGGATGAAGATGCTCTGAACTCTGCTGCCTGTTACTGAGAGACAAACATTCCCAGTTCACTGATGTTCTGATTCATAATTGTATGAATGCAGCTGGTTCAGGAACAGTAACAACCTACATCAGTTAGAGAAATAAAACTGTGCAAATGGCACATTGATGACAGTCTGTGACTTTAGGAGGGAAATACCTCACCTGTTAGCACAGCACTGATCAAATCAGTTATTTAGATCTGAGACACTTCTCTCAGCACAGCATACTACTGTGATCATCAAAACATCTAAAGGAGACTGACTGGTCAGTTTTTAAGGTGTTCAGATGTCGATGAATTTCCCTAAAAAAAAGAAAAAAAGGGTGGCTCAGTGGAGCAGCGACATGTGAAGATGGGTTTTGTGAGCTCTGCTTAGAACGAACATTTACTTAGTATTCCTCCTCTCCTTCTCATCCTTTCCGGGGTGAATGTGTCTCTAAAGTGGTAAATCCCTCAAATTAGTTGTGTTTTTTGATTCAAAGCTGCCCAAAATGCCTAAATCTCAAAAGCCGAAGTCAGGGCTGGAAGCCTCAGACTCACTTGATGCGGATCCGGCTGCAGAAGTGGGGTTAGGATGCCAACGCAATCATGGCTGCCATAAAGCAAATAGAGCAGTGTGTGCTAACAAAGATAGACTAGTCTGTGATGGCGGCTTCAGGTAACTGCATAAGAAAATAGACAACCTGGTGCGTGATTTAAGGATAGAAATCCTAAATGTGCATGCAGGGTTTACAAACGTAATCGAAGAAATGCAGAAGGAAAACGCCACATTTGCAATCCGGGTTGATGATCTGGAGGAGGAAGCAAATGGTTAATACGCAACCCGGTTGGCAGATAAGGCCGAAGATTTGGGGTCCCGACAGCAGCGAGATAACTGCAGACTAGTTGGAGTGGAAGAGGGATTTGGAAATATACGACCAAAGAGAGCTGTAGCTGAATTGTTAAAGGAAGTGCTAGCCCTCGACTATACACTGACGCCCAATCGGGCGCACAGGAGCCTGCAGCCAAGGCCAAAGGATGGAGACAGTCCAAGGCCAATAATTGTCAAGTTCCAGTACTTTCAAGAGAAAGTAGATGTTCTTCGAAAGGCCATGGGTGCAGGCCCCATTATCCACAACGGTATGCATTTGTCCATCTATCAGGTGTGAAATATAGTCTCTTATACCATGGTCATGGTCTGATTGGCTGCAGGGTGTCCATTAAACCCTAATATATGGACACCTACTAAGTAGGTCCAGTCAAATTGTCTGTTCACGGATCTAAATCAATGCGCTAGCTGGCATATCAAATCTGAATATTTTATTTCCAACACTGAGCGCAGTCCATCAGTCCTTCATTATCCTCTGAACAACACAGGGTGGCGACTGTAACACACAAGCTTCAGAAAGTACACTTCCCATCTAAACTTACTGATACGCAAATAATCTCACATCCCATTCGCTGTTCAGCCCTGTACTTCAGGCTGCGGCCGCAGTGACGTTACACACGGCCGATCATTTGTTCGTGAAAATCTTGATGTTGATTTGAGGACATTGACATGACTGGTTGGCTAGCTGGTCTTGTTGTTAAACATACTGTCAAATTATATTTACTGTTTGTCAACCGTATGCAATGTTATTACTTTTGTTTGGCTTGTTTTTGTTTAATTAGCTTCATTATTATCATTACTAATTTTATTTGATTTTACTCTTTTCTTGTGGTGATATCTTCCAACTGTAAGTGTTAAGAGATTTATCAGCCTGTGACCAAAGAAGTGCCACCACACATGCAGCCATTATAGTAATGAGAGGAAAGCCCTATTGTATTTTGTTCTGACTTTTCCAGAGTTCATGTAAAGCCTGAAACACACTGGGCCAACCATTAGACATCTGAAGCTTTTGGAGAGACTCGGAGGAGTTTGGGAACAAATCTGTTCAGTGTGTTCAGCTGCGTTGGAAGCTTTTGGAACCGCGTGGACGTTGTCTGCTCCAATTCAACATGCAAAGTCTGAGAAGGTTGGCTGTTGGCCGTCGGAGCCATTGGATACTCTGATTGGTTATGTGCCACCTGTATGACCATTCTGATTGGCGGTGTGCTAATGAATCAGCGCGGTGTGTGGGAGGGGCGGAATACTGTGTGCGCTTTGTTTTTCTATGCACTCTGTTCCGTCATTTCCTGTTTTCATGTTTTGGAGTACTGGCACGAGACTAGCGCCACCCACTGTTAAGGAGGCTTGTTGCATCTCACACAAGCACAGAACATAAGTAAGTAAGTAAGTAATATCAGATGCTAAGGGCAGATATATTATAGAAGTGGGCAAGCTATTTAATACATCATTAATATTGGCTAAAATTTATGGACCAAATGGGGGGATGCACCATAATTCATACAAACTGTTACTAGGCCGGGATTTTAACTGCGTCCTTCATGCCCAGCGAGACAGTCCACGGCTGAGGTCAAACAACACTCTCTTGTCAGCTGCAGTAGCTATTAACACCCTCCTTTGCTCTTATGGCCTCTCAGACCCCTGGTGGATAAAAAAATCCAACTATAAAGCAATTCTCCTTTTTTCCACGTTCATCATAGTTACTCCAGGATTGATTATTTTATTGTCGATAACCAGCAGTATATATCACAGTATATTGCTAGAAGATCACAGTACAGTTTTTTTTTCCAGCCAATGTAGCGCCCAAACGAGCTTGGCGTCTAGACCCCCCAATTACTTTTATGTGAACATTTTAGAACATTTCTCAATAATCAGATTGACTTCTTTTTGAAAATTACTGACACTCAAGATGTGTCAAGGGGAGCCTTGTGGGAGTTTATCAAAGTATACATAAGGGGTCAAGTTATCTCCTATGTGGCAAACAGGAACAAGGAGCGTTCTAAATAACTTAAAGAGCTGGCTGATGAAATTGCAGACTGCAGACAGACGGTATGCTCTTTCGCCTCCGCCAGATCTTCATAAGGAGAAATTACTGTAGCAAACTGAATTCAATACACTTATGACATGGAGTGGTGAAAAAAATATTTTAAAATCCAGACAGGTATATTATGAGCATGGAGATAAAGTGGGGAGTCAACTTGCATGTCAACTTACAGCAGTCAGCTGAACAAATGATCCCGGGAATTGATACAGGTGCTGACCCTATACCATGCAGCACCCAAGTCATTAATGACCAATTTAAACAATATTATTCTACTCTATATCAATCAGAGGTAGACACTGATATGTCAGATATCTACTCATTTCTCTGTTCTATGGATATCCCAAGACTTTCTCAGGATGCTCAGTCAACTCTAGAGCAGCCATTGTCGCTTGAGGAAATAGCAAATGCCATCAAGTCGTCTCAAACATGAAGGGTGCCAGGTCCGAACAAATTCCCCAAAGACTTCTACACGGAGTTCTCTGCAAAACTTGCACCTGTCCTAAAATCAGTTAATGATGATTTACTGGCTATTAGAAAATTACCGCAAACACTTACCCAGGCCGCAATTTCAGTTTTACTAAAAAAATATAAGGATCCTGCACAGTGTAGTTCATACAGGACATTAAGTCTTCTGTGCTGTGACTATAATATTCTAACGGAAGCTCTTGCACAGCAATCAGACCCTATTATTCCCACCATTATTAGTGAGGACCAATTTGGCTTTATTTCTGGACGGCAATCATTTTTTAAAGTGAGAAGGTTATTTAATGTGTTATTTTCCCCCCATTCAACAGTACAACCTGAAGTCATTCTAAGCCTTGAAGGCGAAAAGGCGTTTGATAGAATTGAGTGGACCTACCTTTTTGCAGCTTTAGAAACATTTGGAATAGGGCCCATTTTCTGTAGGTGGATCAAGGTTCTATATTCAGCAACTATGGCAGTGGTCAGGACAAATAGCCTGATTTCAGAATACTATCTGCTCCACAGAGGTACAAGGCAGAGTAGCTGTCTGTCGCCCATCTTGTTTCACATTTTAATTGAACCACTCGCAATTGCTTTTAGATCAGATGGTAGGATTAACAAAATATCCAGGGGGTGAAACAAACCATAAAACTCTGCTTCATGCTGATGATCTGCTTTAGCAAATATCAGACCCAACTGAGAGCATGCCCTACCTTCTCCACATGCTGCAAAGTTTCAGTAGTATATCTGGGTATAAAGTTAATTTATCAAAATCTGTATTATTTCCATTGAATAATCTGGCAAGACAGATCACTTATGAAAATGTGCCTTTTAAAATTAAAAATAACAAATTTACTTATCTGGGAACAGAAATAGCAGGTTGAATTAAGGCTATTTTTCAATACAATTACAGTTTTATTTTAGACCGTGTCAAAACTGATATGGATAGATGGTCAAAACTTCCATTCTCCCTGGCAGGATGAATAAATGCACTGAAGATGACTGTAATGCCCAGGTTTCTTAATTTATTTCAAATGATTCCCATTTTTCTCCCAAAGTCTTATTTTACCAAGCTGGAACCTGCATGTATAAAGAAGGCAAGCCTGGAGAGAGTTATATCTGATGGTGGTCTGGGTTTACCTCATTTCTTATTTTACTATTGGGCAGAACATATTGTTAAGTTGACATATTGGATCACCATGTTCGCATATAAGGAGGTTCCGATCTGGGCTGATATGGGACTGAGAGCTCCCAGTTTCCCCGATTTCAATCTAAACTGCCCCCTCCCACTAAATATCAAATCACCTGAAATGAACTCTAAATTGGTGGTCCAAAATTTCTAGATCTGGGGCCAGTTCAGAAAACATTTTAATTTGACAAATATATGTAGTTTCTCTCCAATAATGTTTAATCATCTCTTTGCACCATCAGACATTTGCAGTTTGGCATAAAAGGGGCTTGGTCTACTTTGAAGATCCCGTCACCAATGATGGCTTTACTCATTTAAATTTCTATGTGAAGATCATAACTTACCAAAATCTCATTACTTCAGAAATCTTCAGGCTCTGAGTTTTGCCTCTATATACTTCCCAGGTTATCCATCTCCACCACCTAAAGACTTACTGTATTCAGTCCTTGATGTAAATCCACTTAATAAAGGAGCAATATCAAAAATACATGCATTAATTCTGAATAGCTGTCCTTATGCGTGGGACAAAATCAAGGCGGCATGGGAGGGAGAAGTGGGAGAAGTTATACCAGAAGACACCAGGAAAAATACCATGCAGCATATACACACCTTGTGTTTCTGTATCAGACATGGATTGATTCAATTTAAGGTTGTTCACAGATTGCATTATTCCAATGACAGATTGTCTAAATTATACCCTAAAATTTCACCAAATTGCCTCTAAGTCAATATTCTCCTGTTTCTTTGGGACACATTTTGGTCATGTCCATCTTTGCATGGTTTTTGGCCTTCTGTTTTCCAGTCACTCTCAGCAATACCTTGCCAAACACTGCAACCTGATCCTTTGATAGCTATCTTTGGTATAGCTAAGAATGAGCCAAACTTGTCCCGCTTCCACGAAAAATGCAATTGCCTAGGCATCGTTGCATGCTCGATGTCTGATACTGCTAAACTGGAACTGGAATGGGTAATGTATTTGTTCTCATTCCAATGCTTGAAAAAAAATACTTTGCTCATTTAAACTAATCTTTCTTATATATATTTATGGTTGAATAGATTTTTTTTTACTTTACTATAATTTAGACTGACAGCGAGGCACCAAACTGAATTTTTCATTTCAACCAGAGCATTTTATAAGATTGAGTACGATTCGCACATGCACATTTTTAAAACTGGCGGCAATTGTACCTCCGCCTCAAACGAGCCTGCATTTCGGACGGATGTTGATACCGGAAAGAAGAAAAGAATAAAACGCATTCTAGTAACGTTAAGGTAAGTCATTCCCGTTTTTAAACATGACTCATTTTCAGCCCTCAGATAAAGACTCCATTAAACGTTGTTAAAGACGGTAACCGCCTGCACAGGGTCCAAAATTAACACTTGCCAGGCGCCAAATGCCAGGAAATTTTCCGTTTGGCGAATAAATCTCAGAGTTCATCTGGGCTATGGTAGTAAATGTTTGTACAATAATAGTAGTGTTTTTCACTTTTCATTTATATACTTTTACTTTGTTCCTCTGCTGTCTGCACGTCTGAGCTTCAAGGGGACAAGCCCATATTTCGGATTAATACGGAGCTATATTAAATGGTGACCGTCAGCCGAACGTGGTATTCATATGTGGTCGCCATAGCTACAACAGAGGATGTAGCTATCCTCTGATATGCCTCTTTGTTCAGGTTTTCTCTGTGCAAATCATACCTGATACATGTTTGGGCGCCTGTTTGATTAAATGTGTCAAACCCTCATCGCTGTATCAAAGTTGCTGGTTGTTAAAGAAGATGTTGTAAACAGGCCCACAGAGGGGCAGCAAACTTTATATACACCTGGTTAAAAGGACTCACAGGCCATATACAGAGTGCATATGCACACACACACACACATACACACACAGGGGAGAGGAGAGGACAGACACCGTAAATGACTCACCATGAACAAGTCAGTGTGGCCCACCCCTGGGATCGAATTTTTTCTATTTATATCAATATTGAATGATATTTTAAAAATAATTGTGAACAGATTTTTTTTTCCGCCCAGCCCTTACTTTCAACAAAATCAAACAATCAGAATCAGAATCAGAATCAGAAATCCTATAATGTCCCGCAGACGGTGAAATTTGTTTGTCACAGCAGCATCAGAATATTACAAGAACAAGAGCAATAGTAAAATTGACAATATAAAATAGACAATATAAAAATAGACAATATAATTTAAAGGAAAGAAAATGGAATTGAATCGTCGTATATACATATTTACATGATATAGTGCAAGAATGGACAATCATTTTTTATATACAGATTTTAAATATGTATAATAAATATGGGTGATGAGATGAGTTTGTATAGACTTATTGCACAGTGCAGAGTACAGGGTGAGGTCTATATGGAGTGGTGCTGGTTGTACAGTCTGACAGCAGCAGGTAGGAAGGACCTGCGATACCTCTCCTTCACACACTTAGGGTGTGTCAGTCTGTTGCTGAAGGAGCTGCCCAGTGCTGAGATAGTGTCCTGCAGGGGGTGGGACTCCTGCACCAGCAGCGATGACAGCTTGTCCATCTTCCTGCTCTCTCCCACCACCTGAACTGGGTCAAAAGGGCATCCCAGGATGGAGCTGGTCTTCATAATAAGTTTATCAAGTCTCCCCCTGTCTGCTGTTGACATGCTGCTGCTCCAGCAGACTACTCCATAGAAAATGGCTGATGCCACCGCAGTGTCATAGAAAGAGGTCAGGAGGTCCCCCTGCACTCCAAAGGACCTGAGCTTCCTCAGCAGATACAGTCTGTTCTGACATTTTTTATATGTTGCTGCAGTGTGATCAGTCCAATCCAGTTTATTGTTCAGCTGGACTCCCAGGTACTTGTAAGGTGTCACCATCTCAATGTCCATTCCCAGGATGTTCACCTGTATGCAGGGTTGTTTGTGCCTGTGGAAATCCACCACCAGCTCTTTGGTCTTCCCAGCAGTGAGCTGGAGGTGGTTCTGCTGGCACCAGTCCACAAAGTCCTGAATAAGTTCTCTGTAGGCTCCGTTGTCCCCTTCCCTGATGAGGCCGACAATAGCAGAGTCGTCAGAGAACTTTTGTAGATGGCAGTGAGGGGATTGGTGGTAGAAATCTGTGGTGTACAGGGTGAGCAGGAGCCAGGTCTGATCAAACCTATTGAAGAATAGGTTAATGTCGTTCACCCACGTCTGATCCCCCACAGCCTGGGAGTCTGGAGTCCTCTGCCCTGAAATAGTTTTAAGGCTTTTCCAGACACCACTGATGTTTCTCTGCTGCAGCTGGTTCTTCATCTTCCTCCTGTAGCTGTTCTTCCCCTCTCTGATCTTCCTCCTCAGCTCCTTCTACACAGCCTTCAGCTGCTCCTTGTTTCCTGACCTAAAGGCCCTCTTTTTCTCCTTAAGGAGAGCCTTAGGAGGGCCTGTGGGTGCTGTGTCTGCAGTGAGCTTGTGACTGAATGAAGAACATCACAAGCTGCATCAGCATTAGCAGGGGGTGGGATATACACAGCAAATACTATCACCTGTGTGAACTCCCTTGGGAGGTAGTATGGCCTCATGCTAACTGCTAAAAGTTTGATGTTGTAGTATCTGTGTGTTTCTTACACATCCTGGGTTCTAAGACAATAGTGAATAGGGAGAAGACAGGATGAGACGGGACCAGATGCTCCCCTTAGACAACTGCAGGAATGTGACAGTGTGAGGGTCCCCACAACCAGGAGCCCTGATCAGTCCTGAGGTGGGCATCAGAGATAAGCTACAGGAAGGACCCCACACCAGAGGCTTAGAGCTGACTCAATGTATACATTGTCATCTAAGTATAGAGAGACCATCCTGTCCACTTTAGCTGACATAAGCAAAGTTTAGTAACACACACAAAACTTATTTCATATAGGATGTGAGGCAGACCCATCCTTCTCTTCTTTCCCATTGGATGGATGTACCTTTAATCCAACGAAGCGACCAACTGGAAGAAGTAGGCGGTTATGGAAAATAGACTTTAAAAAAGGCCCCCACACCAGAGGAAGGTGGGTGGTACTTAGTAGAATTGATCGAAGGCATAGGAGTTCTGATAGGGCAGAGGGTAATGCATTTGGCATTACTTTGCCCTAGATTGGAGAACACCAGATGTGTAGCCACACTCTGTTCGGATGCTGGGCTACCTGAAGTCTGTTTTAATAAAGACTGCTCTATCATTCCACCCAGCTTTGCCTCCGCAGAATTCTTTTATCACCATACTACACGCCTACACCTTTGAGGAAGACAGCCCAGAAACCCCAATGTCCTTACTGCAGACCTGTTCTTTAACAGTGGTGTGCCCAGAGTTACACCATCTGTCATTAACAAACACAGCCAGCCCTCCTCCTTTCCTCCTACCGCTCTCTGCCGTCCTGTCTGCCCGCCGCAGTTGAAAAACGTCCAGGTTAGCCCGTGTCCGGGGTCAGCTCCGTTAGCCACGTCTCACTGAGCACCATGATGCTGCACTTGCGGTAGTCCCTCTGATACCGGGTGAGCGCCGTCAGCTCGTCCACCTTATTGGGGAGAGATCTTACATTCCCCATGATGACAGACGGGAGGACGGGTCTGTAGTGTGTCCTCCTGCGACGGCGAACAGCTCCAGAACAGCACCCGCGTCTCCTCTCCTCCTCAGCTCGCGGGGGACATCAAGCCACTTGTGCGGCTGCACCGCGGCGCTACTGAGGGCCAACAGCTGATCCCTACTGTAAACAGTAGGGCTGCGTAAAGGCTCCCCGGACACGGTGGAAAACGGTGAAAAAAGAACGAAAAAAGCAAGTCTGCTCTTCATACTGCCCAAGGAAAGAGCTCCAGAAAGAAGTAAAAAGAACAGTTAGAAAAGTACAAAAAGGACTATAAAAGAGGAAAAAGCTCAAAAGTGAGTGAGAACCGCTGCAACAGGCTGCCACTCAAGCGGCGCCATCTTGGAATCAAGTGAAATTGATTGGCGATACCCTGAACTCTAATTCACTGTTAGATCTCCTTGTGGTTCAGCTTCCTTCTCCAGATCAGGGAGTTTGACCCCAAAAAAGCTGTAATTTTGTGGCACAGGGACTCAGTCAGGAGCAGGAGGCCAGATATTGAGAAGATGTGAAGAGTAGGGAGTGAGGAGTCTGATTAGAAGGATTTTTGCATCACCATAACTGGGCATAATGAAGCAACATAAGTTTTCATGTTTTGACAGTTATTTATTTATTAATAAATCTGATTTAAAAAGAACAGAAGGCACCATAATGTCCCTTGTCATCTTGTAAGTTCTGTGTACAATATCATAAGGGCATTTGAGATAATTAAATCACTCTCCTAAAATCTTCTTCTCCTCCCTCTTCACCTCCCTTGTACTTTTCCTCAGTTATCCATGCGTGTGGAAATGTAAAGCCTGTGACCATTCATATTCAAGAAGATCTGAACTTCTTAGACATTATAAACCTGATCATCAACAGGTGGGGCCATACTTACCCCTGTACTTATGAGAATTGCCCATGCACTTGGAAGACATGGAAAGCTCTGAATCTGTCCAATGCATGTTTGCTGATTATTCATACAAAACAAATCTTTTTGGCGCTTTCAGAACTCACAAATGGAGAAAATATAACCCCCCACAATTCTTGATTTTAAGCCTGGAATAGTTGATGGACCTGTTGGTAGTCCTACTGTTGTAGAGTCATTTAAAAGTGGCACTGCTGATATACCATCTGAAGAACTTTGTGTTGCATAGTTGATGAATCTGTTGTGAAAGAGTTAGCCATTGTACTTTACACTTCTAATCCCATTCAAGTTGCAATAGGAAAGCACAGTCCACTGTTGACTGCTTGAAAATTGAGAGCATACTACAGAAAAAACGTTAACGTCGTGGAACCTTTTGAATGTGTTTTAGAACGGAAGAATAAGACTTTTCAGTATGTACCTTTATTAAAATCCTTGCAGCTACTTTTAAACTGTGAAACATCACTAAATATGGCTATACATTGAAGGAAAAACATCATCCAGTGGAGAGTGATAAACAGGTATACAGATCCTTTTGGGATGGACTCCTTTACAAAAGAAATGTTATTCTCTCAAAAGAATGTGCAATTTTGTATGTTGACAAATTAAATTTGCAATCTCCTTGGTAGGTCTTGTAAAAAACACAAAATCTGTATTGTATTGTATTTTATGCAATCTGCCACCTGGTTGTCACTCCTCATTGTCCTCTATCCATTGATTGCATTGATCAATAGCAATGATGTCAAGGTATATGGTTACGAAAAAGTGTTAGAGCCTTTTATTACTGATCTCATAACATTGGAACAACATTGGATTTTTGTGGAAAAGCTGGGGGAAAATTTGAAGGGGATATTGTTGTGTGTTATTGATGATAACCTCGGTGCACACAGCATTGCTGGTTTTGTAGAGAGTTTTTCTGGCAGATGTGCTTGCAGGTTTTGTACAGCAGATAGGTTAGAAATTCAGGGCAAGGAAGCTGGAGCTGGAGGTTTCTCTTTGAGAACTGAAGAGATTCACACAAATCATCTAAAAACCCCTGATGAAAATTCCTTGAACAACTGTTATAGTGTTAAGACTAAATATGTTCTGTCAGAAAAACTTACCACGTTCAATGTTACCTGTGGCTTCCCTCCAGACGTTGTCCATGATTTATTTGAGGGAATAGTTCCAGTTGAAATATCTCTCTGTCTGACTGTATTCAGTTCCAAAAATTGTTTCACTTTGGACACTTTAAACAAGGCAATAGAAGATTTTCCCTATAAATAGACTGATAAAACAAATCAGCCTCACTCTGTTCCACTGACCCATGCATCCAGGAGCACAATTGGTGGAAACGCACATGAAAATTGGACTTTAATAAGATTTTTTCCTTCTACTTGGACAGAAAGTGCCCTCTGATGAACCAGCCTGGAAATTCATTGCTGATTTGAAGGACATTGTAGAAGTTGTTGTTTCTCCAGTTCAGACTCAGGAATCAATTGCATATTTGAACTTTAACATCTCTGAGCACAGGGCGGCTGTAGCTCAGCGGGTAGAGCAGGTCGATTAGTGATCGAAAGGTCGCTAGTTCAAATCCCGGCTCAGGGCAAGGCTGAGCTGTATGTCGAAGTGTCTTTGAGCAAGATACTGAACCCCACATTGCTCATCAGTGAGGGCCCTGTGATGAGCTGGTGACCCTCGCCCTGAGACAAGGGCTCCAGCAGCAACACCCTGTGACCCCATGGAAAGGGGTAAGCGGTTATGGATAATGACACGAGCACAGAGTTAGATTTATAGAAATTTTACCAGAGTCAGAATTTCTCCCTAAAAGCTATATGAGACCAAAGACAAATTTCCACATTGTGGACAATAAATGAAACTAACTAACTAACCAACTAACATTTCTTGGAGCATTATCCTCACTTAATCTGTGAGTTTGGACCGTTAGTTGCATTACAGACAAACTTCTTCAAAATAGTTGTACATCATACAACCTGCTTCAAAAATGTGCTTCTGTCCTTAGCACAAAGACATCAGTTTCTTATGGCACATAACCATCACATGTTGAGTTTTCCTAAATCCCCCCAGGAGGTAGCAAATGTTTCAAGTCTTCCCATTGATATTTCAAAGGACATAGCATTTGCTCTTAAGTAGAGGCACCCGGGTCGGGCCGACACTTGATCAAGCATTTGTGTGTGTGAGTTTTTTTTTTTGTAATAACTCAAAATAATGACCGTACTTCCAGCTACAAAAGGCGCATCTCTCTCCTCCCTCTGTGTTGTTTGTGCCGCTGCATGGTTTTACACGTGAGTAAGTGTCCTCATGCAGAAAACGTGACTTCTCGCGCACGTGACGTCACTCCCCGAGATGCAAGAAGAAAAGCTACCGGCATCACTGATTGTGCAGTGTAAATGCAACATGGAGCTTGAGAACGTCCGCTATAACAGCCCACGTAGTAAAAAAATGTCGGGTTTAAATCGGGCTCGGGTTCATAATTACAGTTAATGTGTCAGGCCAGCCGGCTCAGACACAATGTGCGTGGGCTCAGCTCGGGCTTGATTTTTTTTGGGCCAGATTTAAGCTCTAAGTGTAAGTGTGTGCATAAGTATGTTATAAATATTGTACATTTTGGCAATTAAATGCATTTTGCTGAAGGTGCAAATCCTGAAAGTGATTTTACACTGTGCATCCTGTCATGCCCATGTAGTGTTAGCAAATGTTATTGCATGTAATCATGACATGATTTGGCCTCATTCCCTGAGCGGAGTCCATCTGACAGCACAATGATAATCCACAGGTAATATTTTATGTGCACCAATATAGCTATGACAAGGAATTATATGTAGACTGGGTTTTTTTTTACATTTGTGTGTAATGTAAAACGTGGACTGTGAGGAACGAGGCTGAGCACTATCAGTGTTTCTAGCTCTGATGGCTCATACAGGTCAGGCTGGGTCCATCCAATAATGCTGCTAGCTTACATTGTTACTGTAGGTTACGTCCTTGGACAGTACATGGAGGCTCCCCTCCTGCGTGTGGGCGTGGCTCCAGCGCCTCTGTCTGACACGCCCCCGGCGTTTCACAGCAGAGAGAAGCTCTTGTTTTTCCTATGATTTTGAGACCTAATTTTATATACTTGGGAATTTTTATAATCTTTCAAATTTGGCTCAGTGGTCAATGACACATGTTTCTGTGGTATGACAAACTCATAACACAAATGTATTTCTCCTTTACACAGACTTTAACTATTACAAATGTTAAAAAGCTGCTGAGTCAGATTTCTCTCTCTCTTCTATCACTCACAGAGGGCAACCTGGCAGATATCACACCCATTCGATAGCTGGTTATGCTGAGGACACAGCAGTGTTCCCAATCCCACGTTTCTCCTATAATACAGAATGTCAACTACAGAGGGGAAATGCAGAGTACATGAGAAGCCAAACTAGACTGACACCTAGCTCAAAAATGCTGTCAGACATACTGGAGAAAATAGCTGAAAGTATCTACGCATACACACCATAGCCTGAAGATTCTCACTTCAGTGATGTCGCTGAGGCACTGACAAAGAAGCACCCCTGCCTTAGAGAACCAGGGTCTGTCAATGAGAGCTATGGATGGAAATGCAGTATGAAGATAAAAATGGCGAACTACCGGACCCAACTTAAGGCACATGGTACATCTGCTGAGCACACAGTGAATTCTTTGAAATCCAAGTCTTGGGAGGGTGCCTACCCAGCAAAGAACGTAAAGAGACCTAGATGAGCAGAGGTCAATGATTTGCCATCTTTGCCAACTGGTGCGACTACAGGAAGCCTAGAACAAAAGAGGATTTCCCTTTTGGCAGAACTACAGAAAAGAAACAACCGTCAAACAATAAAAGAAAAGATGGCAAAGACATTTGGATACCGTAGACAAGAAATAATGTGTAAGCAGCTGAGCATTGAAGACATCTTGGTAAGATGGCCAGGACTTTTCCAGATGGAAGAGATATATTTTTAGATGCATGGCACCTCAGACCGAATAGTCACTCAAACCTCACTCACTCATTCCTGTGCAACTGTAGGAATGACCACAAAAAAGAAAACACATTTTTGAGAGGAGAGGGACTTCATATATTTTTTAATGTCATTAATTAGACATTCATAAAAACTGATTTTCGAGCAGTTTGATCAAACTTTAGTTCTTTTTGGAAGATAATTTGCTCTTTATTCAATACATATTTGATACATGCTCTGTTTTTCTTTTCCATATCAACGCTGAGTTTATGCCAGTTACAACAGTTCCCTCGGAGACAAAGTTCTTGGCGCAGTTGGACAAGCACACATCAAACTGCTGGATGTCATCAGGAGCAAGGGAGGACATGTGAAAGAGCAGGCCAAGAGGACCCTGCAGGTTTTAGATGAGCTATCTATGCACAAGTTGGTGGGGGGTTAGGGTTAGGGTGGATCAGTGGGATCCATAGTTGTTGGGTATGTGTGCTTTTAATAAGTAGTAACTGTTCTTACTCAGAACAAGAAGACTGTGCATCCTTAAATCTTTGATGATCTACCTGGGTGAATCAGCTCATCACCTCATCAAAGAATACCAGGTAAGGGCATCTCTCTTGCTAACACAGTCAAAACCCACACACCCATTTTTGTTGAGATGCAACATAGCACTATATATTTTTTCTGGTACTAAACATTCCTTTGATTTGGGACTATTTAAATTTTATGGCCAAATTGCTATAAAAACAGCCCCAAGTGGGGGAAAAAGTTAGTCATTTTTAATGAGTCCTTGACCTTTATTGTAGCGCCATCATCAGTCTAAACTGAGAACTACTTACCTCTGTTATTTATCCAGTAAATTGTCCAGTGGGGAGAAAGTGGGGAGACAAACTGTAGTGCCCAGCTATTTCAATCTTTACATTACACATTTCTTTTCTTTGTTTATATTGTCATACATAAAATTATTTCACGTCATTCAGTGTCCTTTAAATCTATTTTTATCAGCTATTGCTTCTGCAGTGATAACATTACTTAAACATGCCTTTTCAACATTTCAGCTGCTTTGAGCACTTTGAAAACCATTAATCCTTATTAAGCTTACAAGTTATATTTTTAAGCTATAAAATCAGCCTTTTCAGCATTGCTTCAGCAGTTTCTTCAGTGGATTCAGCATTGCTTCAACAATTGCGTTCGGCCTTCAGCATTGTGATTGGCAATGCACGTTGTCTTCAGGAAATGCTCTTTCTAGTTGTCCTCATTCGTTGTTTTTTGTGTGCGCAGGATATGCAGGAAAATGAAGCTGACGAACTGGAGCAGGCAATGATGGCTATCGTCAGTGGAAAAGAGGACAGTGAATTAATCATCAATGGAATAGAGGTCCTGAAAGAGGTTCCCACAATTGCAAAGGCTGTTGCAATGTTCTTCGGGCTCACCTACGCACTAAACCTAAAATATCCGAAAAATGTGCAGCACACCCTTGAATTTGTGCACAAAGTCCTGATGGAGCTTGGTGGAAAAAAGATATCCCCAAAAGTTCATAGGCTGAGCACCCAGCTTTACAGCCCAGAGTAGGCAGAGTTGAATTCCACTGACTCGCCTGATTTTGTTTTCCCACAATTCATAATGTTTCTACAACCAAGACTTTGTACCCTTTTATATGAGGTTGGTGTTTGGAGTTTGCACTTGCATGACTGCATTTCCACTGCAGTACTGACAAAAGTTTCTGCCCAAGTTATCACAGGCATGAATGGGCAGTGTGCTGAAAAATGGTGGGCGACTGCATTTGCACTGCAGTGTTTGCACTGATTTTTGTATGTCAGATTTTTCAGACTAAGAGAGTGCCAGGAGCTACCTCACATACTGTATGTTTGCAGGTTATTGAACAGAAGCGATACACTGACAACACTTTTTATTTTAATGAATAATTCCTCTCTGTCTGTATTACAATCCATTTTGAAAAAAGGACAATTTTCTGATTTTGTTTATAGGAACAATTTCTGTTACTATTTGTAATTTATTTTACTCAGAGTATTTAGTTTGCATTTTCAAGTGGACACACTGCATATATGGTACATTTTGTTCTCGCTGAACAGAACCAGACATTTCTTGGTTGCTCTGTATTTGAGAAGGGACTGTTCTTAAGGACTATATTAATACATATTGAAAAAAAAGGAAGTAATTGAAAAAATGCTCATTCAACAATAAATAATGTATTGAAAAGGAATGTGTCCTGAGTATTTAAATCAGAATGAGGAATTGAAAGTAATTTTTTAAAATTCAGTTCTACATACATTATATTATGACAAAAACAACAACAAAAAACAAAACAAAAAAACAAACACTTTGCTTCCACATTCAGAAGTCGTTTACATAAAGTTAAAATATTCAGGTTTAATGAAGTGGATTATTTACATTAAGTAATAAAACCAATGTAACTGTTTTTATTTGGGAAAATTTGAAATGATTTGAAATGATTGGTTTGCTTCATCTTCAGAAATTGGTTTACATGAAGTTAATTACTCAGTCAATATAAATCAATGATTTACATTCATGTCAATGCTATAATATTAGGTTTGACAGATTACTTCAATAAGTTCAGCCAATGTTTCAGTTTTTTCAGTGCAGGAGGAGATTGGATAAACTTAGAAATAAGGCCCACTCCATCGTGGGATCCTCTTGTAGGTGCAGGTGGTGGAGAGCAGGATGATGGACAAGCTGTCATCACTGCTGGTGCAGGAGTCCTGCAGGCCACTATCTCAGCACCGGGCCACTGCTTCAGTGACAGACTGACACACAAGTGTGTGATGGAGAGGTACTGCAGGTCCAAGTGTGTGAAGGAGAGGTACTGCAGGTCCAAGTGTGTGAAGGAGAGGTATTGCAGTTATATATTGAAATGCAGGATTGCACTGCAGGACTGATAAAGGAATTTATGATTATCGTCGCGTACTGAATGAATGATGGTCCGAAACCTATTTGTGATGCTTCATATTGTATGTAATGGGGCTTAAATCAGATCAAACTAGATCTGAGTTGGAACTGAACTTGACTGCAGACCAGAATCATTAAGACATCCACCTCACTTTGACTTCATTTCAGCAATGCTGTTTCATGTGAGTCCAAAAATCTTCAGCTGAGGGGAATAAAGTGATCACATGTGGCAGATGAAAGGAGTTCCTCTGGCTAACTCTGATCCTCTGTAAAAAGATGAGACGTTGTGACAGCAGACACACGGTCACATGACTGTGATGTCAGAAACTATCAAAACCTGAATCCTGAGGTCAAGACTCTGCAGACTGACATGAAATAACCTGAACAAACTGACGACTCAAGATTTGAGATGTCTGTAGTGAAGAACATGTCCTGATGAGTTTAAAGGGTAACTTCGACAATTTACAACCTTGATCTTTATCTATTGGAATTTAGTTCATGCTGAGGGACACACCCTGAATGTTCTCTGTGCCATAAAATCTGGCGTACTTCCAAGTACATGGAACTACAGGCCATTTCGGTTGGATTTGTAGTCTCCAGCTCTGGTAATCCAGCGAGCGTAATAGATTTAAATAATACCTTCATGGGGGACGTGTCAGCTGGCACTCAGAAGCACAAATTCTTTCATGTCTCACTTGTAAATTTGCCAAATGTTCACAGAGGGGAAGACCTTTAACATTGTGTTGGCTGACTCTGAACTCTTCACTTATGCAGAACTTCCACTTATTCAAGTCAAGAGTAAACAGCTGAAGAAATCCAGCGCAGAGAGGCCAAGCTGTATCTGAGTGAGCCCCAAGACCTGGTTGACAGTGATTACCCTTAATTACCATTTGCTCAAACTGTCCTCCAATACCAACAGAAATTTATCATTAAAGATTATTTTGCCACATTGAATTTTGGCATGGGCAGTTTTTTTGTTGGCTTGGCTAAGCTGTAGACAGGTAGACATTTGGCTATTGAATGCCATGGAATTTATTATGAGTGAGTTACATTAGTAGCTACCTTGGGTGTAGGCGTTTATTTCTTATATATAAAGAAATACTTTATATATAATAACTACACGCCTACACCCAAGGAGTATGTTACATTACAATGCAGCAAAGAGATTGTCTCAGAAGTCTTGGGGGAGCACAAGGAGTGAATGCTAATACAAGAAATCACCATGTTAATGACTAAGAGCAGCCAGCCTGTAATTACTGAGTCTCTGAAACAAATCCACGTAATTCAAAGCACTTAAGACCCTGAAAGGACTTGTTGAACACCTGTTCCTTAATCGTGAGTATCCCCATCCTCATGGCCCTTTGACTGCGAGGATCCTGCGCCAATTCTCTGCATCCTCATAAAGGCCCCCACAATGCCTAGACTCAAACCAACAGTCAGCTGCCTTTATTCGAATACTCCATTGACTCTCGTCTGACCCGTTCAGCAGAAAAGTTGCATTGAACACAGCCTCGACTTGCTGCCAAATCCACTGTAGTGTGTATGTTCTGCACTTGCGTGAGATGCAACAAGCCTCCTTAACAGCGGGTGGCGCTAGTCTTGTGCCAGTACTCCAAAACATGAAAACAGGAAATGACGGAGCGGAATGCATAGAAAAACAAAGCGCACAGTATTCCACCCCTCTCACACACTGCGCTGATTCACTAGCACACCTCCAATCAGAGAATCCAATGGCTCAGACGGCCGACAGCCAACCTCCTCAGACTTCACATGGTGAATCGAAGCAGACAACGTCCACATGGTTCCAGAAGCTTCCAACGCAGTTGAACACACTGAACAGATTTGTTCCCGAACTCATCTGAGTCTCTCTAAACACTTCAGATGGCCAACAGTTGGCCCGGTGTGTTTCAGGCTTTAGTTGTGAGTATCCCCATCCTCATGGCTCTTTGACTGTGGGGATCCTGTGCCAATTCTATGCATCCTCCTCTGTGTTAAAGTCTCAGATGCGGCAAGGGGTGAAATTTCACTCCACTTCTGATCTGCCTCTGGAGATATGATCAGAGGCGCAGCATTGCCGGACCAAACTACTGTGAATGGATAAGCTGGCGTCACGTGTCTAGGGTGTGTCGGTCTGACAGTCTGATAACTACACACGTCCTTCACTCAGTGAAATAAAGAGAAATTTCCCACAAAGCAACGTTACAGGACCAAACAACAGTAACATAGTAACTGTAACTGTCTTTGGCAACTTAGATGAGGAAAAAAATACCACAGCCATATGTAAAGAAGTGTCTGTCCTCCTGTCTGTCCTCCTGTCTGTCCTCCTATCTGTCCTCCCATCTGTCCTCCAATAAGTCCTCCTGTCTGTTCTACCAACTCTTTGTCACGAAAAACAATGTCTGCCAAAAATACTTAAAGTCACAAGTGTTTGTCTCCTTCACTGTTGTGTTGTTGTAGTTACTGTGGTCACAGTGACGGTCAGGCCTCCAGACCGAGACTTCAATGAACTTTCCCCCAGAAAACAGCCTCCGTCCCTGTGAGTGAGCCCAATAGCTTCCAGTTTAAAAAACGTAACTTTGTCAGTTTCCAGGATGTTTGGTGGGTCAGGTTCTCAATCACTACACATTATAAGAGCACCCACATGATTATAAACTGTCCGCAAGTTTAGACTGACAGTAGGACACCTGGAAAACACCTGGGAAACACACCAACATCATCATGATGACATGGACCATCATGCCTCTTTAGGAGCCGCAGCGATGGCTTTCTGCGTGAATTACACACTAGTTCATCTTTGGCACCTCAGTGGTGGAACAAACTCCCGACCAATCACTCTCCATCTTCCACAAAAAAACTCAAGACTCATCTGTTCAGACTTCACCTCACCCCCGCATAGCATGACTCCCAACCTATTTTAATTACTATACGTTTTACAGTGATGTCGTGGTTTCTCTCTTGTGACAAATGTACTTATTGTAAGTCGCTTTGGAGAAAAGCATCTGCTAAATCCCCTCAATGTAAATGTAAATCTTTATGCTGGATCTGCTTGGCTCTGCGTGAACAAACAAAAAATGAGTTTGCTGAGAATAAGCCTCATGGAAATGATATTTTCAAAAATCTTCATTGTATAAACAAACAGACCACAGAAAATACACTTGGCATATGATATTCCTCATACTTGCAGCTGTAGTGAAGTTAGCTAGCTGCACGTTGTGTCCTGTTCTTTTGGTCATTATTTTAAGTATTTTTTAACACCACAAGAAGATGCACAGTGGCCAGGTGGCAATCCAATATTTATGCTTATTTCTCCTGGTTGCATTTAGGGTTGCTTGAAATATGACTGCAGTGACAGGCTGGGGTGACTGCGAGTCATCAGTAAACTGTAACTAGTTCATTGGGCCACTCAGCCATCTTTCACATCATTGTTTCTGTTATATTCACTGAAAGTTTTACAACATGTCTTCACAGTATTATTGTGAACAATGTTGCACAGTAAGACAGACAGACAGACAGACAGACAGGCAGACAGACAGACAGGCAAGCAGGCAGTTCTTACTGTGTCTGTAGTCAGTTAGCAGAGTGAATCTGGAAGTTAACTGTGAGGAGAAGAATGCAGGAGGAGCTTCCTTTATCACCTGAAAAAAGAGAGGAGACCATTTTTAAAGTGAGTTAAATGGAAAGAGAGACAAACAGACTGACAGACTCACCTGAACAGGTAAGACAGGCCACCTGTCAATGCAGAGCTGAGTGGCAGAGACAGGCCCAAATACACACTGCTGTAAGAGTGACAAATACTTTATTAGTCTCACTTTTACACATGCACATACACACACGTAGACACACGCACGCACACACACACACACACACACACACACACACACACACACACACACACACACACACACACACACACACACACACAGTATAATGTGTAATGTACCTGTTTGGGTGCAGACAGTCTTCTATTTAGTCTCATAATTGGTTGTAACCAGGTTCCTCCGCGCTGCTGTTTGGTCAAAAGAAGAGGCCACACCTCCTTTACTCTCTGTATTTGAAGTCCAGCCCACTCCACATAAGCTCCACCTACTGGATGACATCATAATTTTAATCATTTGACTGTTTTCTGTTTGTATTTCATCTCTCAAGTTACATTTTATTCTCTTTTCACTCTGATTTCGAAAAGCTTCATGTTTAAACAATGGAACAGCTGACAGCTTAAGCCAGACAGGAAACATTTATCAGTAAACTGTTAATCAAGCTGAAGGTTTTCTGGTTGAATATAAGTTAAACAAAAATGTTGCTTTGATTGTACATGGAATAATCCTGCAGTAATGTTGCTGTTGTTACTGACTTTAACCACCAGAGGACTTCTTGATTCACAGAAGAGGAGAGGAGGAAAGAAAAAGACAATACTGGCTGTCCAAAATCACCTTCTCATTCATGTTCCCTGGTCACTAGAGTCCAACATGGAGGACTGTACATGGAGCTCATCAGCAGAGAGAAAAACGCACTTTCGGACACTTGGCCACTGTTAATAATGACACTGCTGTCGCACAGTTGAAACATGAAATTGTGGAGATCAGCTCCCTCTCTGCAACATCCACGTATTTGTCCGCAGCACAATGCATGATGGTAAATATTGCTTGGTTAGTGACCATCTGTTGTACACTTTTCGCGATGCATTGTGGGATACTTTGAGTCAGTGTATAGGGTATAAAAATTTCCACTAGACATTTGGACAGCAAAATGGCGAAGTCACTTGGTAGTCAGTAGTGAGGGATGTCAGACACAGCCACAGTGTTTGTTACATCTCCTTCTCCTTCTTCTCCTTCGCTTTCTTCTTCTCCTTCTCTTTATCCTTCTTCTCCGTCTTCTTCTCCTTTGTCTTCTTTTTCTTCTCCTTCTTCTTGTTCCTCTCCCTTTTCTCTCCTTTTTCTCTTCATCCCTCCCTTTCTTCCTCTCCTTCTTCTTCTCTTTCTCTCTCTTCTTCTCTTTCTCTGTCTTCTGCTCCTTCTCTCTTTTTTATTGTTCTTTCCCCGTATTTCTCTCCTTTTTTGTCTTCTCTCAGCTGCTCTTCCTTTCCTCCCCTGACACATTTAATCAGTGTCACATTAAAATGCAACACACACCACAGGCAGTGTGTGTGTGTGTGTGTGTGTGTGTGTGTGTGTGTGTGTGTGTGTGTGTGTGTGTGCGCGTGTGTGTGTATCTGCAGCATCTGCAGTTATGACTGAAACAATTTAACCCTTCATGTTCTTCCTCTCCAACAAAATAAAAGCCTATCTGGTTGATTATTCTCACACAAACGACAACGAGATGAGATGGTATGGTTAGCATGCTAACAACAGCAGTTCGTCACTGTCCATCACAAGAAGAACCAATAGAAGCTTGAGTTCTGATTATTGATGGAACACTGAGTATTCATGACGGTATGTTGAGTGACTGAACACATGAGTTCAGAGGGTAACCCTGATCTCATGTAAAAGAAGCTACCTGTGTAACATCATTGTGATTAACTAAAACAATTGGCTATCAAGCTAACATGTTAGCATGGAAGATTTATCTAGCTTCTGTAACAGCTTTAGCAATATAGGGTACACAGGTGGCCTGTCCAACTGTTCATATTTAATAAGACTGGATGATCTACGACCAACACTTTACTGGAATGTTTTCTATGATCTGTCTGATGATTTGATTTATAGTTTGCAGTTGGGATGTGAGGAGACTCAACAAATAAACAAAAAATGCACACACACACAACACCTGACAGCAAAGGATTAACAAGAACACCATTACTGTGACAACCAGTGACATTTTAACAAGACGACTAAACGGCATCATGGGAGAAGAAGAAAACTCTTTTCATCCTCTATCGCTCTCTTTTTCTCCTGGTGAGTTAAAGTCTCTATCGCTCTCTTTCTGTCGGGATATAAAAGGACAATTCATCTGCATCTGAATGCTTGTGTGTGTGTGTGAACATCAACAAAGCTGCTTCATGCACACACACACACATTCACTCACTCACTCACACACACGCAGCAGTAGGTAGCTCAGTTTCGTTTGAAGTGTCTCGATCTAATTTTCTGACTTCCTCTTTTCATCCCTCCTCCTCTAATCCATTTATTTATTTATTTCTCTACCTTTCCTTTATTATCCCAGCCTCCATCCTCACCCCGCCTCCTGGTTTACATTAGACCGACCAATCACAGGGTAGAAAAGCAGGTCCAGGGTTGCCATGGAAACACAGCTGTCACCATCAGCACCAACTAGTCACCATAGGGATGAGACACTTTAATAACCTGTTGCTTGGCATCAATTTGATCACATGACTGTCAGCCAATCAGAAATCAGTAAATATTTGGTCAGCTGAAAGCCGTGAAACCCCCCTGGTTGTCCTCACAGCAGCACTCGGATCAAAACAAACAAACACAACAGCTGTGTCTGAAATCACCCACTCATTCTCTCCTCCCTAGTCACTACATAGGGAGTCCAACATATTGGACTATACAGGAGCTCATCGGCATAAGAAAAAAAACTCACTTTAAGATGTTCTGGCGCTGTTCATGACATCACTGCTGTTGCGCAGTTGAAACTTGAATTGAAACCTCCATGCGTTCGTCTGCAGCACAATGCATGATGGTTATTATTGCTTGGTTAGTGACCATTGTTTGTAGCCACCTTATTCCTGACTTTGTGAGTTTACCCATGGTTCATAGCGGTATTTGGTTATGCTCTTCCAGTTAAACTGGCTGACCTCGTTGTTTATGCGAATGTAGCTGTCATGCTTGCTCTAAAAACCGGCTGGTAACACAAAGAAAGTGACAGAATGGATAAAAATCGGAGGTGGATACACAGTGCAGGTGTTTTAATAAGTTGTGACGACAGTTCTCACAGTACCTCACCCGTCAGTTCTCACGGAGTGGGCAGATGACATAAGGCATTAGCGTTAGCTACATTGACAGGTAATTATCTTATATTTTCTGAAGGTGTTGACGGAGATGGAAAATTATGCAGTTACAAAAGCAAAGAAGCATACAACTACCTGCACAGTAACAAAATAGGGAAAGTACTGTTAAAGAAGGCAGCTGTAACGTTAGCGCCCAGCCACAGCGTGGATAATGCTGAAGGAAAGTGGAGTTGTGGAGACAGGCGGCTGCTTGGACATTGTCGGGTTAGGGAAGTCATGCAGTCATGCAGCAGCTATTCTGTTGAGGATATTCATAAACCCATATTTTTATTTTAGCGTCAAAGCCGTGAGCGACGCTAGTCTCCGTTCCTCCTTCCTCAGCATGGTGTTTAGGGTGCAGGGCACGGACATGTTTGTCTAAGTTGTTGATGTACTACATGAGACGTTTCTGAAAAAAAGTTCAATTTTCATGAATTGTTGTGGCATTCAACAACGGCACATGTTGTACCTGAGCTCATTTTAAAAACAATTTAGCACTTATGACCTAATGCTAGTTGTTTAGGGATAGCTTGGCAGCAGCGGTCCGTCATGCCATTGCAAGGCAACTGGAAACAGAAAACCGCCAGGGGAAGTAGTTATCTGTCATGGCAGCCCCCATAGGCTTCTGAGGAAACAGGTGGATAGTACTTTCTGCATTGTGGGATAATTTGAGTGCACTATATAGGGTATAATATTTCCCACTAGACATTTGGACAGCACTACAAAAGGGTGTAGTCACTACGTAGTGCACTATGCACTAACCCTAACCCACAATGAACTGTTGTGAATTGTTTAAGGGATAACATTTGGGACGCAAAACCCAGGACACGCTGGAGTGACTATGTCACTCGGCTGGCCTGGGAACGCCTTGGGATCCTCCCGGAGGAGCTAGAGGAAGCGTCCAGGGTGAGGGAAGTCTGGGTGTCCCTGCTTAGGCAGCTGCCCCCGTGACCCAGCCCCGGATAAGTGGAAGAAAATGGATGGATGGATGGATGGAACACAAAACTCCAAAGACTGAACAGAACTGTTAGCCTAGCTTAGCACAGCAAATAGAATCAGGTTGAAAGTGTTAGCATATCTTAGCACAACAACTGGGAGCAGGTTACAAGTGTTAGCCTAGCTAAGTACATTGACTGGGAGCAGCTTGAAAGTGTTAGAACACTAAAACACAAGTTCATTAAAAATTTATTAAAACATGTTTCATCCTGTCATCATCATGACATCATCATGGCAGCATGACATCACAGACACATCCACACACACTGTCAAAAGAGTTGGGATCTTTACACACTGGCCTGATACCATCAGCAAGTAAAAGGACATTATACCTAGTACTGGCACACACACTGTCCACTGGACACCCAAGAGGAAACAGCTGATGAAGCAACCAGAGGAGAAAAGGAGGGTAGGTGAGAAAGAGGAGTGTGGAGGAGTGTTAGTGTGATGGGTTAGGAGGGTAAGCAGGCAGGGAGGTGAAGTTTGTCATCAATCAGTGTTTTTTCCTAAAACTTCACCTCCTTAATTATTAATAAGCCAAAATACTGCATATGTGTATGTTTGTGTACATGTGGAAGAATATGTGTGTGTGTGAGAATGTGTGTGAGTCTAATCAGTGATATCCAGTCTCGTCTTGTTATAATGAGAAAACCTGCTGTGAAATTATGCACAAAATTAATGTGTGTGTGTGTGTGTGTGTGTGTGTTAATGTTGATTGCTAAATCTATTTTGCAACAGAAAGTCGGTCAAAAAAATCTGTGAGAGAAATGTTGTCCTGAAACTAACAAAGAGAGAATAATACAGAGAGGAGGAGGAAAGAAGACAGAGGAGAGAGGAGAGAGGAGGAGGAGAGGAGAGAAGAGAGAGGAGGAAGAGGATTATTTCATGATCTGCACCGAGCAATGAAACTGGTCTTTTCAGTCGATCTTGTTTCTTTCAGAATGTTCATCTCACAGCTCAGTGATGAAGTCCCAGAATACGAACTATAACTGAATACTTCAAACAACTGCTGTTCCTGTTGGGTCCTGAATCTTTTGTAGAACTTGGATGGAAGACCAACCAGGAGACCAACGCCTCATCAGAGGACATGTTGAACTCGGCTGTCCTTCAGGGTCACTGTACAAGTATAAAGCTCTCCTCCTCACCACCTAACCATCACACCCAGGTGAGCTGGTTGTGCTCTCTGACTTGAATAAAAGGTGTTGTAACACTTAAAATAAAGTATGTGTGAGATCTGAGCTCTAATTAAAGAACTGTTTTGCTTTTTCATGTAAAAACCTCCTGTTATATGTCAAAAAGCAACACACAGCAAGAAGCAAAACAAAATACAACCCAGGGTGAGGCGCCGTCCACAAAACTGTGCTGAGGTTGTAATAAAATGTTTGATGAGTCACTTTACTAAATCAATAATCATGATCAATATGATTATGATCATAAAATGATATAAGAGCCAAAAACAAACTGTCTTCATGTTGAGGTTTTGTAGTAGTTGAATGTTTTGATTCTCGTTCAGAACTGAACATGATTAAAACAAGCAGCTGTACCTTTTCCCACATATAGTAATCATGTTTTTCTTGTATTTATCTTAATATTAATTAATCTATTAATTAACCTCAGCAGGAAAAAGCTCCAGATGAACATAAGAAAAATTTCAAAATGATTTGTTTTTTGGATTTGATAGTTGACAGCGTGTTCAGGACTGAGATGTAACAGTCCCAATTATATCTAATGTTGTGATATTTGTTATTAATGAAATCAAATAAAACGTTTTTAAGTGAAGGAATACCTCTCTCTCTCTCTCTCTCTCTCTCTCTCTCTCTCTCTCTCACACACTCACACACACACACACACACACACACACACACACACACACACACACACACACACACACACACACACACACACACACACACACACACACTCCTGTGGCCAATTATCTCAATTTCAGCATCCTCAATCAATCAGCCACTTATCAATATAGACTGAGCACAGATTGTGTGAGTGTGTGTGTGTGTGTGTGTGAGAGAGAGAGAGAGAGAGAGAGAGAGAGAGAGAGAGAGAGGGAGAGAACACACAAACTTGTAAAGATGAACGATGAGCTGCCCTCCTGAAAACACCCAATTATACCCTGGAGAAATGTGTGTGTGTGTGTGTGTGTGTGTGTGTGTGTGTGTTTGTGTGTGCACAATAAAGCTCTGGTCTCAGTTTATAGAGACACTTTATCAAACAGTCTGAACACAACAGAGATCAGCAGGTTTACTGAGACACTGTGTGTGTGTGTGTGTGTGTGTGTGTGTGTGTGTGTGTGGGGGGGGGGGGGGGGGGGGTGTACAAAAGGACCTTAGTGTTCTTCTTCACTTGATATAAACACACCACATGGCCAACAGTCAGCTGACACCACTGTTTCAGGTCTCCAGACAAACATTCAAAATTTCACATGGTTCTGAAAGAGTTCAATGATTTCTCACATTCTGTCAAACCACATCTGCTTTCATCAGTTCAGCATGCTTTTATTGTGAAGAGGCAACACTTCAAGTGTTTGAGGTCAGAATCAGAGCTGGTTCACAAACACACGGCAATGGGGACCCATTTGATGAGCTTGGAGGAACCTGATTGGCTTCATGGAGTCCTGACCTCAGCCCCACTGCATGCCTGTGGGAGGAGTCAGAAAACTGATCCAGGCCTTCTGTCCAACATCAGTCTGGACCTTGTGCATTCAGCCAGAAACATCTTACAATAATGATTAGTAGAGACGCTCAGGTTACAGGATTTGACGTCAAACCAGGTCATATAGTGTATAAAGACACATATAGATAGAAATGCTTAAACCAGAGAGCAAGTCAGTGGGCTTGAGGAGTTGGAAGGTGACCCCATCAGTCACTGACTGACTCGCCACTCAGGTGAGTAGTATGGGGGTGGGCAAGAGATAGATCAAGAGTATATATACTGATCAGTTTAATACCTGGATTACAAACCAGAGTTCACGAAGTTTGCACTGTGAAGGAATTCCTGAGGTTGTTCCTGAAGAAGGTTCAGAAACTTGGATTTATAACACTGGACATTTGATAGAGCTCAATGGAAGAGTGAAATGGCTGTAGTGACGATCAATTCTCCTCCATCGAGTTTCAATTAATCTCCAGAACCTTGTTCAGTAACCAGTTCTTCAGAATTAATTTGCAGATTGGTGTCACAGGATCCTTTTTGTTTCAGAAGTGTCAGTAGTTTACTTTTGATTTTTAGATTTTTTTAATTTACCCTAACACTAGATAAACAACTTTAATTTCTATGAGGTCGTCTCTGTGATGCTGTCCTAAAAGCTTATGTTTCAGTCCGGTCATCTTGTTTTGTCGATTGGCTTGATTTGATCACAGACATTTGAATTGCATTTTTAATCACAAGATGTCATTGTACTTTGAACTTTCATCTATGAAAAGTTCCACATTATTTAACTCAAGTTCTGCGGACAACACCCAACTGTTCCTCTCTTTTCCTTCATCCTCCTCCAACATCCACATTGTGATGCTTATCTCTGAATGTCTGGAGACATCTCTGCATGGACAGCTGCTTATCACCTCAAACTCAACCTCAGTAAAACTGAACTCTTCATCTCTGGGAAAGACTGCCCTCATATGGACCTGTCAGTCACTGTCGAGGATGTCACGGTATTGCCATCGTCAACTGCGAGGAACCTGGGTGTATTCCTCGAGGATAGACTGTCCTCCCCTAACACTCCCCTAACCCAACATCACTGCTGTGGCCTGATCCTGCAGTTTTCCCCCCTACAACGTCTGCAGGATCTGGTTCTTCCTCACAAAGATTGTAGCGCAACTCCTGGTCCAAGCGCTGGTCATCTCCTGCCTGGACTACTGCAACTCCCTCTTGGTTTGACTCCCAGCCTCTGCGATTAAACATACCCAGAATGCTGCAGCACGCCTTGTTTACAATCTTGGGACCCATGTGATCTGGTGTGACCACCATTTGCGTCACATCTCCTTTGAATAGAGTTGATCGGGTAGTTGATTGTGGCCTGTGGAATGTTGGTCCACTCCTCTTCAATTGCTGTGTGAAGTTGCTGGATATTGGCAGGAACTGGAACATGCTGTTGTATACATATCGTATACATGTTGTATCCAGAGCATCCCAAACCTGCTGAATTGGTGACATGTCTGGAGAGTATGCTGGGTTTCTTTGCAACATGGGGCCGTGCATTATCATGCTGCAACATGAGGTGATGGTCGTAGATGGACGGCACAACGATGGCCCTCAGGATCTCGTCACGGTATCTCTGTGCATTCAAAATGCCATCAATAAAATGCACCTGTGTTTGTTGTCTATAACATATGCCTGCTCGTACCATAACCACACCACCACCATGGGCCACTCGATCCACAACGTTGACATCAGCAAACCGCTCACCCACATGACGCCACACTCGCTGTCTGCCATCTGCCCTGAACAGTGAAAACCAGGATTCATCTGTGAAGAGAACACCTCTTCCATGTGCCAGATGCCATCGAATGTGAGCATTTACCCACTCAAGTAAGTTACGACGACAAACTGCAGCCAGGACCCACTAACACAGATTTAGACAGATTTGTGAAAAATATTTGAGAGAAATGGATCTTTTGTATATAAGTATGTATATAAGAAAAGTTTTAGATCTTTGAGTTTAGCTCATGAAAAATGGGAGCAATAACCAACAGTGTTGCATTTATGTTTTTGTTCGGTGTAACTCCTTGCTTGAGCAAATGGACCACTCATATAAAGATATCGCTTTCCACTCAGTGGTAAGGTGGCTAAGATGCAGAAAAGTTTTGTTGCAGTTTGTCAGCTCCTTTGGTGCCATAAAGGCGTTCCTGACTGAAAAATGAAAAGACTATCCAGAACTCAAGGACAAGAAGTGAGCTGTGAACCTTATGTTTCTCACAGATAATACTGGACACCTTAAAGAGCTCAATCTCCAACTGCAAAGTGCAGGGCAATCTGTGTTGGTATGACACACAGGCGACTGTTAATGGAAAGCTGGCAGCTTTTTCAAGCGAAAATGCCACCTCTACCTTCTGCTACTTAAGCCAATTAAGAAAGTCCACACAACACAGCATCAGCACAGCTGTAATTTGTAAGTATATCAGCAGGCTTAACTAGGAGTTTACAACACGGTTTCGGGAATTTCATAAGTATGGACCCATGTTCTCTTTATTGATCAAACCCCATAGCTTTGATGGACATCAACTGGATTTGTTGCTGATGGACTTACTGGACATCACTGACCCTCTCCTGGACCCCCTGCAGTTTGCCTACAGAGCCAACAGGTCTGTGGACGATGCTGTCAACCTGGCCCTCCACTATATCCTCCAGCACCTGGACTCTACAGGAACTTACGCCAGGATCCTGTTTGTGGATTTCAGCTCTGCTTTCGACACCATCATCCCAGCTCTGCTACAGGAGAAGCTCTCCCAGCTGAACGTGCCTGACTCCACCTGCAGGTGGATTACTGATTTCCTGTCTGACAGGAAACAGTGTGTAAAGCTGGGAAAACACATCTCCGATGCACAGACTATCAGTACCGGATCCCCCCAGGGCTGTGTTCTTTCTCCTCTGCTCTTATCCCTGTACACCAACAGCTGCACCTCCAGTCACCAGTCCGTCAAGCTCCTGAAGTTTGCGGACGACACCACCCTCATTGGACTCATCTCTGATGGTGACAAGTCCGCCTACAGGTGGGAGGTTGACCACCTGGTGACCTGGTGCAACCAGAACAGCCTAGAGCTCAATGCTCTAAAGACAGAGGAGATGGTTGTGGACTACAGGAAGAACTCAGCCTCACCTGCCCCCATCACCCTCTGTGACTCCACTATTGACACTGTGGAGTCTTTCCGTTTCCTGGGAACAATCATCTCCCAGGACCTCAAGTGGGAGCTGAACATTAGCTCCCTCATCAAGAAAGCACAGCAGAGGATGTACTTCCTGCGGCAGCTGCAGAAATTCAGTCTGCCAAAGACAGTGATGGTGCACTTCTACACAGCCATCATTGAGTCCATCCTCACCTCCTCCATCACCATCTGGTACGCTGCTGCCACCGCCAAGGACAAGGGCAGGCTGCAGCATGTCATTCGGTCAGCAGAGAAGGTGATTGGCTGCAACCTCCCGTCTCTTCAGGACCTGTACACCTCCAGGACCCTGAGGCGTGCAGGAAAGATTGTTGCTGATCCCTCCCATCCCGGTCACAAACTCTTTGAGACACTCCCCTCTGGCAGGAGGCTGCGGTCCATCAGGACCAAAACCTCACGCCACAAGAACAGTTTCTTCCCGTCTGCTGTCAGCCTTATCAACAAGGCCTGAATCCCCCCTGACACTCCTCACACTCCACCTCTACCACTGACTCTACTGTCACACTGACAGCACCATAACTCTATGCGTTACATTAATGCTCAGCTTGAACTACCTATTCATTTGCGCATTTTCACTTGCACATTATTTCTTGTAACTGTTCACTGCCAGCTGGTCTGCTCCTTTTACCAAAAAAACAGATTGTGTATATATATTTATATTATATAGTTATATTTTCTACTTTTTAAAATAGTTATATTGTTAATCTGTTATATTTTCTATTTTTTTTAAATAGTTTATATTGTTAATTTGTTATATTTTCACTTAATAGTCATTTGATGCATGCACCAACATCACCACAACAAATTCCTCGTATGTGTAAAATCGTACTTGGTAATAAAGCTTTTTCTGATTCTGATTCTTTTTCTGATTCTGATACACAGGACATGATAATGCAGCTGAGTGAGCTGAAGAGCTCAAAACTGTGGGTGACAAAGTTTGCATAGCTATGGAAATGGCTGGAAAACCACAGCAGGGCATGATCATTGAATATGTTCAACCTGCTGGAGATCTCTCCCAGAGAAGGTTAGCCATCTCAGGAACATTGCCTTGGCTTTGCCGACTGTCTTCAGATCAACATATCTCTGGGAGCAGATATTTTTGCACATGAAAACCATGCTCAGCCCTCCCATGCGTTTTGACAACTGACCACATCAAAGCTTGTGTGCAACTTATAGTGACCCCAAGATAATGGAGCTCAGCAGGGACAGGGATCAAATTGACTGGTTGGCATCTGTTTGTTTGTAGCACACATGCCTTTGCATAATGGAACACCTTGTCCCAGTCCCTATTTTGGCAGATGTGGATGCTTTCAAAAAGGTAGCAGCATTCTTGTACAGAGCTCATATTTCTTAAAATGCAATTTAAGTTTATTGCTGATGAACCCGATTGTGGTGTTAGGGTTAATATATACTTAAAATGTCCCTAGTATGGGCAAAAAATGTTTTTTTTGTTAATACATGCTGACGATATATGGATGGAGTAAAAACAGTGGACATTTAAATTTTAATGAGGCATCATTATTAAACTTAATGTTAAATGTTATATTTATTGGCACACTGATTAATAAGAAAATTCTTAAATGGCACTTCATATCAAAAAGGTTGCTGACTCCTGGGGTCTAGGGGTTGATTGTTTTTTAATCGATGAATTCTCATTGTGAAATAAGAAATCAGTCAATTGATCGAGTCACACTGAAACAGATTCATTGAGAGGATATCTTTTTGATTCATTTGAACTCTGATTCTGTTTTCTGAACCGTTCTTTTCTGGACATTCTGCTCCCCACTGCTGCTTTTCATTTGGTTTGTGTTCATGTTAGTGTTAGTCGGTTTGTTTTCAATAATGTCACACTAAGCTGCAGATTTGTCTCGCTACTGCGGGAAACCAAAGCAGATGCTGCTGCTGAAGTGCCACAACAGCATGAAATTAAGTAGAGCTGGATTTTAATTGGCACAGATGAAAAATAAACAAGAGAGCTGAAGAGCAGATGAACAATAGAAGCCTGAGGAAGAGATAAAGTCTGTCTCACACACACAACAAGATGCTCAGAGAACAATGTCAGAGACAGCCCTAATGCAGCTGGAACAACACACGTCCCATACGAAATCTGCATCTATAGACTATAAGTTCCATGACAAAATCTGCATAAAGACTATAAGTCCCGCACTGAACCCGCATCAAGACTTATGTCCCATACTGAATCACCCTCAAGACTAAAACTGTCATACTGAACCAGCATCAAGACTATAAGTCTCATGACGAAATCTGCATCAAGACTATAAGTCCCATAATGAACCTGCATCAAGACTATAAGTCCCATAATGAACCTGCATCAAGACTATAATTCCTATCAAGAACAACAAGGCTATTAGCATTCTACAGATGCACTGGTTAGATTAATATAATGTGCAAGAAATCCAATAGCAACCACTAACCAACTCAACCAGTTAACACATAATGCTGACTGTTTCTCCTCCACAGATATTCTGATGTGAAATAAATGCATTCATAGAAAAGATTCAGTCAACCCATCAAGCTCGTCATCCTTGTCTTCATATTTCAATAATGAACATGTCCTCCCTGCCTTGTTTAAAATCACTAAGCACAGATGCGTTTCAAGTTGCAGCACCACTGTTAACTCCTTAGTCTAATGTCTAACAGAACTAGAACAAGAATAAATTACAGAACAAGCACAAGAACCAGAACCTGGTATAAATCCAGACACAACAGACAGGATCACTGTCAGCAAAAATAAAATTAGGCACATCAGAAATATTTTATTTCCTTTTATCGATTTTAATTTTGTTGATTTTATGTTGTGCCACATAAGAAACTAAATGTATTTATTTATTCTTAATCTAATTTATTCTTAATTAATTCATATCCTTAATACTGTATTGATCTGTAGTTGACCCACAATCTGTAATTGTTCCAAATGACTCACCTGTTGGAAAGGAGGAAGTGCGTTGAGGTAGGTGGAGAGGAGATACAGAGTTGAGGTGCAGTGGTAGGGAGGAAAAAGAGGATGAAGATGAGAGGGAAGAGGAGAAGTCTTCTGGCTTGCTGTCTCTGGTCTTTGTGACTCTTCTAACACGACCTGGAGACAGAAGAACATGTTAGTCTGGCTTAACACTAGTGCCTTGCTCAATGAGACTAACTTTTGGAAAAGCTCAGATTATCAATAAATGATTTCTTATCTAATTTGTGCTCTCCACAGGATAAACAACTAATTGACCGAATGCATAACATTTCCTGTATCATCAGGACAAACTGCACATCTTATGGTCATGATCATGAATGTGTTGGCAAATCATTCTGCCTCCATGTTTGCGATCCTTTTCTGAAATGCTCACCTACATCTATTGACAGCAGGAGCATCATATTAATAATAGAATATCTGCGCAATGATGTTTTATACTTTCCAGACTCATAATGATTCAATAATGATTCAAGATCACAGAAAATATAACAATGTTTACATTATATTTACTAAAATAAACATCAGGAGTCTGAGATGTCGACTGCAGTATAAAACACAATACAGTATGTTTCTGAGAGAAAAGGCAACGTAGTAACATAGAATGGATCCATTGTTGATCCGCACTGAATCATTTTTCAGGTTATCTGAGTTTCATGAGCAGTGTGTGTTTAGTTGCTGCTTTTTTCCTTTGACCTAATTGACTGAAATTGCATGTGCATTTGTTTTGGCTTTGGCTTTAGTGCAAGATGTGATGTTGTAAATTTCACCCCCAAACACACACACACACACACACACACACAGTCCAATGAAAGCAGGCTGCCAGTCAGGGAGCTCAGCTTCTGAACGCCCACACGTGTTTACGTGTCTTCCCAACTACTGCCAAGAACATCAGTGCAGCTGCAATACACACACACACACACACACACACACACACACACACACACACACACACACACACACACACACAGCTCCAAGTGTGATGCCTCTGGTTTAACACACTGAGATGTTCTAACACCAATAAAAGATTCAGTGGAGGTGAAATTATTGTCTTCATATTAAAATGGGACATTTTTTAGGATATCACAGCTTATTTTTTGTCATTTTACAACACAATAAAATCTTCGTTGTAGTCCATGTTGCATGTTATCGTGATGCAGTGTGGATGAATTGAGCAGCCTGATGAATGAACCGGCTCTGTAGTTTGGTGGTATGGCAACAGATACTACAAAACATACTGTGGCTGGAGTGGGAGTATGCTCTGTGGATTGTACCAGTGATGTTCATGGTGGAATTAATCAACTTCTGTAGAGCCTTGAACTTGAAACACACACAATGGTGGGCCATGATGAACCATGCCAGTTTGTGATGTTTCCAGTCCAGATGCTTTCTGTTTGTCATTTCTTTTGCTGTGATGTTAAAACCATGTTATACAGAATTTGATTGTTTTCATAACCAGATGAAGGAATTGAATGTAGTAGAAATGTGCTTTCATTGAAGAAAGAACCTCTTTTTTGTGATTTTCAGTCAAAGTTCAGCACACTTGTGTTTCACAGATCATTTCCTCCATAACTGTGGTGAAAGTCTGTGACAAATCAGTCCTGACAAACTGTAGAGTGAAGATTTTCTGCCAGAAATCATCTACAACACGAACACACCCACGTTCACCAAAATAAAAGCAAATTTAATCCACATTTGTTGGCTTCAAGACTGACTGTATCTGAATGTGTCTCAAACAAATTCACAGAGAGGCTTTAGAGGGAAAACAGCGAAATCCAAAATGTCTGTGAGAAATCAAAGACACTATGTGCCGTTTCTGCTTTTAATATGAAAAATTTGCCTTTTCAATCTGGGAGACACATGGACAAGCTGGAAGTCTGACAGTCCACTCCAGTCTAGTTTACTACAATCTATACTGGTCTAGTCCAGTCAAGTGTAGTCTAGTCAAAAGACAACCTGGCAGATAAGAATGCAGCACCTTAAACATATTTGGCCTTCAGAGGTTGCTGGTTCAATTCCTGTTGAGCTGCAGCAGTATAAACACAGCTGACTGACTGCTTACAAGAAGTGCTGCCTTTCAGGTGACTGCATGAACTGCAGACACAGCCCTGTCTATGTGGGTGCGCTTCAAAAAATGACCAGCACAGATCATAAAATCTGATCACACCTACTGCTTCACAGGTGACCTGCACTCTATTAATCTGGTGAGTCCTCAATCAGAACGTTGCACAGTTAAGTCGAGCTACGGTCATCGTTCAATTAGGCCATTTAGTTGGACTGTTGCCATTGTCTCAGTATACAAGACTAAAACTCCAACACTATAGGTGGTGATATGCAACATTTCAGCTAGTTGCTACTGGACCTTCATCCATGTAGTGATTGTGATACATCACAGACACCTTCTGAGTAAAAATGTACTTGCCAAACATGGAGGAAGGAGCTAACAGAGGAAGCTTGGCGCCGATTGTATAGGAAACAAAGTGATGATTCCAGCCAATCAAAGGGCTCCACCTCCTCAGTCAGGTGATCTCTTACCTGAGAACTGAGAGGGAGACAACAGCAGGCAGGTCGGGGGTGTGTGCCCTCCTGACCTCTGGATGATCTGATTTGTCAGGAGGAGGGGTTTGTCTCTTCTTTGGAACACACCCACTTCCTCTGGTGAGATCCAGCTTTCAGCTAGCTGCAAACATTACTAGATATTAGCATTGTGCTGCATATGTGTGTGTTTGTGTGTTTGTATGTGCGTCTACCTTTGGGAGAGGATGAGGAGGATGAAGAGGTGAGGAGCTATAGAACGGAGGGAGGAGGGGAATGACTTCAGCAGCTGGACGTTCCCACTGAAACACCAAGAACAAGTCTACATTGGACAGACAGACTTGCTGTGTCTCAATTCAGGGTCTGCATCCTTCAAAGGACGCTGCCTTTGTGATCTTCAAAGGCGAGTCCTTCGGAGAGACAATTTTGACCTCGTCAACTGTTGTTAAATGGGATTGGTCTAGCCTTTGGAGCATTTCCTGGATACTTTACTATCTCTACTGCCCAGGCTCGCAAAAGTGACGATCTACACCACGCAATGTCGCCATTATCTCTCTTTCTTCTTTTTCGGACATGCAAAGAATCTTGGGATGTGTGAGGCCAAGAAGGACAGTAGTGGTGCATTCTCCAAAAAAAGGGAAAAGGAGGATGCGTTTGTGGGCTGCATTTGGAAGAGCCTTTGAATTGGGACAGCCTTTGCATGGCGTTGTGACGTAATTGGCCTTCAAACGCTCCTCCGAATGATGCAGACCCTGAATTGAGACACAGCAACTGTCTGACTTCTTTCAGTTGGTCCAATCACAGCCCATCTGTGTCCCTGACCTGAGTTTTTTGAACTTCAGACTGTAAAGAAAAAAGCTGTTGAAGCAGAAATGATTATGCTCTCTGAACATCATCTTCATATTTATAAAACAAGGCAAAGGACTGTTGGTCCTGTGAGTGTCATTATTAGTGTAAAAATTAAAACAGTTCATATGTGGAAACGTCTGAAAATATCTTAATGTGAGACAAACAGATGTGCAAAACTAACAGGATGAGTTTAGAATATTCTGCTGTCAAGGCTTCAGATCAGTTTATCTCTTCAAAGTGTGTGAGGAGTTTCATGTCGCCTGATTTCACTCACTTTTCTTTGTTCAACACAAACTTTAATCAGACAGTCTGCTGAGAAGATGTTACATTCTGCCACTGGAGTTTATGTAGAAAGAATTAAAGAAGAGCAGCAAGAGATAATTAACACGCCACCAATAATTAACACACAATTATTCACTTTGCCCTCAGGGATCATTAAAGTTTCATCTTATCTCCAGACAGCAGAGGAGGCTAAACTCATTCAAAGACACTTCAGATCAGACTGAAGGAACAACCAGAGGACTGACACACAGAATAAAACTGTTCCCTGCAAACGTGAGTTTCACAGATTTTAGCAGAGGAAACGAGTGAAGCAGGGATGTGATGACTGATACAGTCAGTTGTCTCTAAATTTGATTTTATATATGTTATCACATAAACAGAAGAGATGAAGACATGAAACGTGCTGTCTTCAGATTTGCATGTGTAATTTTTCAGAATGATTGAATAATTAATCCGGATTTGTGGTGTACTCACAGTGTCTGTGCTGTGCAGTGGGCGAGCTCTGCTCACCTGTCTCCAATCAGCTCAACACCTCCTGCAGCAAATGAACTCTTCAGTGGGTTATTGTCTCCATTGTGGTCGTTTTATCAGACTTGTCTCTCAGATCAGATGTGAAAGATCTGAGAGTTTGCTTTGTTACTTGTTTGCGATCAGATCAGATTGTTGGGTCCAGACATCACCATCCTATCCATTGAGGTTGCTTTGGTTACCATGTAGGCGTCAGTAAGTTTGTACAGTGGTGACACAGCTTCAACACTCTGCTCAGTCACAGCATCAGGAGAACAGACTGTGACATTTCCTCTGAGGAACCAACTGATGTTTATCTGCGGAGTCAGCAGATTTCTGGATAGCAGATATCCTCTTCTAACTGTAACCCACTCATTGATAATGGTCTGATTAGCAACTTAGTAAGTAAGTGTAGTAAGTGAATGGATGTCAGCTGATATGGTATGGGTTACATTTCAACCACAGTGTTCTGCCACTTCCACTGTGAACAGCTGCTCACCTGAAACCTGAGCCGACTCAATGTGATTAGTCAAAACTACTCAAAGTGCAAATTGAAAGCAGATTTGAGTTTGAAGTGAATTCTCTGTAGACTGATGGATAACTGATGGACTGTGTGTGTTACCTGTACCAGGTGTGTGTGTGTGTTACCTGGATCAGGTGTGTATGTTCAGGTATCCACACAGCTGGAGGGTAGAAGACCAGTGGAGGTGTGGCCTGGTATGTTGCAGCTGACCAGCTTGCCAACCAGAGCCAGTGGGGGGCGGGGTCGTTGCTGACAGACAACCATGGTGTTGCGTTGGTTACCATGCCAACTGGTGGACCTTTAAACCTTGAGACTGGCAACATCATGATGAAAACGCCACCTGAAAGACAGATGGACCAATCACGAGTGATAATTAGGGGTTAACAGGCTCAAATACCCAAAATGCACTGCTTCAGATCAAATAGTGAGAATACACTTCACAGACAAACCAGACAATCCAGCAGCTGAGTGGGTCAAAAACATCTAAACTCAGAATGAATTTAGAGTTACAGCAGAGATCATAGTCACATAAAGAAATGATTATGATAAAAAACCTGCAGATTTTAGGAAATTAGAAAATAAGTCTATTAAAAATACAGTTTGAAATGGACTAAGATATGGGCTCAAACAAAGAAAATATCTTTGTGTAACCGTGCTAGATTACTGCAATTTAAGATTGTGCATCATTTACAAATCTCTCCTAACAAAAGGCATAAAATGAACTCTCAACTCTCACCTGCATGTTTAAAATGTAAAATCTCAGTGGGCACCTATACGCATTGTATCTGGTCTTGTCCTACAATTCAAGCATACTGGATGGATGTTTTGCAAGATCTGGAAAATATATTTGGTGTTGTGCTACACATGGACCCTCTTTCCTTAATTCTGGGCTACCCCAGTCAAGATACTACTGTGGACTGCAAGGAAGAACATCTTTTTGTCCTGGATAAGTGACAAACCCCCCACTAAATCAAACTGGCACAAGATCGTTCTGGAATGTTTTCCCCTTGAGTACCTGACATGTCTGCTTCACTCTTCAGTGGGACAGTTTATGAACATTTGGACTCCATATCTTCACTTCTCCGGCTCTACAGTGGCTTCGGTGCTTTCAGGTGTTGTCCTTGGCTAGCCTTTGGCTCTTTTCCCACGTTTTGCTCTTAACAGTGAGCAGCCTGGTCATTTTGAAATTGTCGGAATTTTTTCTTTTTTTTCTTTTACAGGGAGGGGTGGTGGGATGGACTGTCTCCTATTCATTGTGCTGGTCGGGTGTATGTGAAATGTAAATGTGTATAGACTGTCCAGTCCAATGTTGTACTGAGCCTTGTTGTTGTTGTTTTGTTAAAATGTTAAAATCTCAATAAATATATTTGAGAAAAAAAAATACAGTTTGAGCAGAACTCAGTGATCAGAGAAAAAATGTCTGTCAGATTAACATCTGATCATTATGTTACTGCAGAAAAGAAAAAAAACTAAACTAAAAAAGAAAAAACCCTTAAAACAGCTCAATGACTAGCTTCTGGAAATACAAACATATCAATATTAATACTACATCACTACTTCATCAATACTTCATGCTCTAAATCATCAATATGCAATCAAACACCACCACATAAATTCTGCATCAGTAATTAAGGCAAAATCAATACATTATAAAAAGTTGCATCACTACCAACACCTCCTTGATGAAAAACACATTGATACTTCATCAGTACTTGAAATTGATCCGGCTGCTGTTGCAGAGCAACTTTTTAAACTCCTTCAATTCGATTATGACTCTAAATCATTATTAATATCAGTTATTACATTTATTGTAATTATTATGGTTATTTATTATAATGATTGTCATTATTGAAAAAGGGTTATCACAAACACATTCAACCAGTTACAGATAAACAAAAACAAAGTAAAACAAGTGGAACGTTGGCTGGTGACATTCACAGTGAGTGAGGTCAGAACAGGGCCAGATCCAACTAATGATTACCATGAGATAATGTACTAAGGACACTGAGTACTTGTGTAATAATTGATTAAAGACTACTGAGTTCTTGTGTAATAATTGATTAAATACTACTGAGTACTTTTGTAATAATATCTGTGTACACATGATGTTCTGTATTTTCTAGAATAAAAAAATAATATGTTTGTTGAGATGTTAAAAGGGTTTTGCAGAATCTGACTCAGCTGTTCAGTTGAAGCGTTAGCGTGAGGACGCTCAGTATTCAGAACATTTACAGCTTTAAACAAATTTAAAATATGAACTATAATGAAGTGGAAGCTCTGAAGCCTGCAAAGCCACAAACAACATACAAATCAACATGACTGAAATATGAACCATCAGAGTCAATCACAGATTCACTGACTGATGTCAGAGATTCATCTGTGAAGTTTTCACAGCTTGTTTAAGAACACGTCAGAGGTTACAAAGTGTCCAGGTGTGAGTCCAGCTGCAGAACTCCCTCTGCTTCACACTGTCAACTAAAGGCACAATCCACCTAAGAACAAGAGCATGATGTCTGCTCATCAGAACAAACAGGGTCATCTCATGTAATCAAGCCATTCATCAATATCTTCAACTAAATAAATCATCTTAAACATTCAGGATGAAATACCAATACTCATGTCACCACTTGTATTTACAGCTGTGAGTATCAGTACTGATGCAGGAGTGTCACGGGTTATTAACGGATAAATTAACGGGTTCACTCCCGGTCCGGTATGTGTCACCTACCGATCTGCGGAGCCTCTCTAGGTTCTGTCCCGGTATGGGGCTCCTCTGACCGGCGGGACTGCCGCCCCTCTCCGGTCCGGTCACGTCCTGAACGTCGCCTCGCTCCCAACTGAGGTTTGCAGATCAGATCATCCTCCCGTCCGGTGGAGATCCAAACACACCCGACTGACAACACTGACGCCCAGATAGCGACAGACAGGAGAGACCGGAGAGTCACGGCAGCGGCGACGACGGCGGCGGTGGAGGTTAAGCGACGTCTGTAGGTAGAGAGGGGAGGGGGGGCGAATCCGTGACCGGAACACGCCTGCCTGTCTCTCTCTTTCGCTCTCCCTCTTTCCGGTGCAAACCGATTAAAGCTCCAGTAAATGGAGCAGCTCTCAGATCAGAGAGACGGCTCCCAGTTCACTGTGTTTGTGCGTGTGTATGTATGTGTTGCACATGTGGATACATGGGTGTATTTGTATAGTAGCACATGTTTTTCATGGATGTGAGAGTCACATCTCCAGACCCAACAACAACAACAATAATAACAAGGACAACATCAATAAGTCATCATTATATCATTTTTATAGCAAAGGGTTAGCAAAGTTAACAATAAAAAGAGTTAAAGTTTAAACAGGATGATTAAACAATTTCCAAGTCTGGGATCATTAAAGTAATTCTTTTCTATTTTATTCATGGTCACACATGATGGCGGTTCAGAGCGCACCTCCAGGGTCAGAGCAGCTGGTGCCTCATCCCAGTGCCAGCAGACGCTGATCATCTGTGATGTCACTTGGTGACTCAGTAGCATTGTGGGTAATGTAGCTTCCAGGTTTTAATCAGGAAGAAGAACCGACTGAGACTGTTTTGCCGTTTCTTCTCAAACTGTCGATGATGAGTCCAATAGTGTTATAGCAGTGTAAAGACAGAGTAAAACCTACATTAACAACAATGCAACACTGAGTGACATCACTGGAGGCAGTTTATCAGAATATATTCTGCTTCCTCTGGCTTGAGAAAAACTTTATAAATCTCTGTTCACATATGTCTGTCTGTCATCAAAACACCCACACCCACAAACACACACCCACATCTCCTTTGTCTCTCATTGTGATGAAGAAAGTGTGTGCGTTTAAAACACTTGTGTTTGTATGAGCTGATATCAGTAATTGTTTCCCTGCTGTAATACACACACACACACACACACACTAATATTGACAGGATGGATTATGTGATAACTCGGCCACCTTTCAGAGGAATTCATAGTTTAGCTCCGCCCATGTAGAATGACTGGACAGCAGAGCTATGAGAAGGAGTGAAGTTACTGATTACAGACGGTTGATTGGAGATTTGTGACACAGATTATTGATGAACACGGCATTATTAAAAACATCAGATTTGTGTTTAATAATTCAATCTTTTGAGATTGTCAGGCTTTGATTTGTAGTTAAAACAGATGGATTCAGCGGGAAGGTGGCTTCAGTACAAACTGAGAATTTACAAAATGAATCTGCGCTAATTCTTAAAGCTTAATGACTGGCAGGACTTCAGAAAATTAATGAATTATTTCCCCTGGTGGCAGCAGAGTGAAGCTTTACCACTAATTCAATTAATTCAAATTACCAGCAGATATCAAAGTACATTTAACACATGTTTTATGTATGACTGCTAATCCCTGGTGGAAGCAAGGGTTTTACATTCATAAAAAAAATCCACTCCAGCTAAAACTCTGAGTGTCTTAAAATCAACTGAATATGAGGCCAAGTCAAAGTCTGGTACAGTGAGTTTTGAGGCATTAATGTGACAATCTCATAATTCTGTGGTGAATTTTTGTGCTTTTTTCTTCTTCTTTCTGTTGCGCTAACATGGGTGCTGAGTGGAGTTTTCCTTTCACTGGAGCTTGTGATTCACATGCACCTGCAGCAGGTTTGCCAGCAGTACCTGCTGATACACCCTGCTCTCCATGTTACCTGCTGCCAGATGATTTTGTCAGTCAGATGTGATATATGACTCCGGCTAACTCGCCATCTGGAATAACAGCTTGTGTTTTGCCCTTCTGTCCAGTGGTCGTCAGCATTCTGGTCTACTAGCAATCCAGCTCTCTCCAGCTCTCCAGCTCTAACCCTCTCAACAGCAACGCAAACAAGTCGGTGCTGCAGTTATTCTGGAATCCTGCTGATGGTGACAACAAGTCCAGAAAGGAAACAATTTGAACAGCTGGTTCTGTTGTGAATCCCTTGATATACACCATCCTGCCTTTTCTAGTATATTTGAGCATGTTATCAATTGTTATAAAAATGTTGTAGATAAGACCAGTAAAGACAAATCTCTACTGAGACTGAATAACATGATTTTCATAATGACCACTTGTGTTAAATCTGTCATCCATTCATCCTTCTCTTAATCCTGACCTAAAGGGGAACGTCTCTGTGATCAAACTGGGCAAAAACGATTGTCCCCTCCATGAGCTTAAAGGGTGACGAGACGAGATGTCTGTCAGAACACAGCTGTTGATGCATTTTCAATGAAGAAAAGCTCAGAGGAGGAGTATTGTCCACATGGCTGGAGATGTTGTCAACACAGTGATGTCTCTGAACCGAGATGAATACAGTCAGATCAAAGTAAAAAGGTGACTGATGGTTGTCTGTCTGTAATAATAACATGTTAAGACTTTCTCATGAACGTTTCTCATCAAAATGTTCAAACAGAATGTTTCATAAAAAAATCCTGATTCTGAAATGTGAATGAATCTTTTATCATTTTATCATTTTCTTTGTCCCCTCAGCAGCAGTCATTGTTTTAAATGACTGCTGGTCGCACACACACACACAGACCCCCCCCCCCCCCACCACACACACACACACACACACACACACACACACAAACACACACACATCTCAGTCAGTGTTAGTGAGGGGTGAAATTGAGTTGTTTCAGTCTGGAGACGGAGAGTAAAGAATAATAGAGAGAGAGAGGCCGAGCTGTTATATTGAAGTATTTTCTCCTCTCTCTCTGTTTTCATGTTATGATGATGAAAGCTGGTTAATGAGCTGCAGTCAGCATGACAATGCAAAATACACCCATTACCCCTCTACACACACACACACACACACACACACACACACACACACGCACACACACACACGCACACACACACACACACACACACACACACACATAGCCTGTCAGTCCAGCTGTGATTGGTTAAAGTGTTTCCTGAAACACAATTATCCTCTCGTCTGCTCTCCTTTAGTGTCACCATGGAAACACAACAGTTTCCAATAGGCTGTACTGTCACCAGTGGTTACCGTGGTGATGTATCCCAAAAATTCTGTCATCGCTCTGAAATATGAGCAGACCAGAACTGTGATGTGGTTCAGACTCAGATGCATAAGAGTGACTGAGTTACCAGGAAGTCAACAGTCACCAGAAACTGTCTCTCTGACAGTGAGACAGGTCTGACAGTGAGAAATGTCATGTGAGACAGACAGGTCTGAGTGTGCAAAAGATTATGTAAATTTAGGCAGATTTAACAGTGAGACAGCTGTGTTAGTGAGACAGGTCTGAGAATGAGACAGGTATTGTGACATGGGTCTTCTGAGAGTGAGACAGGTCTGACAGTGAGACAGATCTGATAGTAAGACAGACCTCAGATGATTATTAATGTTGTGTTTGAATTCCTACGGCCTCCTACTATGACTGTTGTTTGTTTGTTTATGTGTTGTTGTTGTTTGTATGATGTCATGCATTGTTTTGACCCTTGTGTATTTTGGAGAAGTAAAAAGTTTCATAACTATGTTGTGATGTGGTTGTTCTGAATAACTCTTGATGAATTGAAACTGTGGTGTTTATTCATTCAGAATCAGTTTAGTTATTTTGTCCTTGAGTAAAATTTCATTGCAAAGTTTTGCATCGTCTGTCTAATTGAACCATTTTTCTTCATGTTGGCTGTTGTTGTTCATGCAGGATCAGTGAAGCTTTTTTTCTCTATGTGACATGAAATAAATATCAAATGAAGAAAAAAGTGGTTGTAACAAACCTCCCTGTTTGTTTTTTGATTCAGTCTCAGACATTAATGAGCTTGACGCCTCGTTAAGCTTCAAGACCCTCGTTAACAATCAGCAACAGACTTCAGAGCCCCATGTGAAATGAGACTTCTCTCTGGAAGTTTCTCTGCAACAAAGAAAAAAACACTGTAACGAGAAATTCAACCCTCAAGAATGATTTTCATCAAAGCAGAAAGAATCAGGCAGCCAGCTGAAATAATGATTCTAAATAATGACTCTCCTACTCTCCCCTTCACAATAAAACTCACAGCAATTTATCTCCTTCATAAATGTAAAGGAGCTTTTCACAGAAAATTTAAAACCCCTCATAAACAGACTGCAGCTTTATTTTTTTCTGTGTTACTGTGAAGGAGACAATCAAAGCAGTCCAATTAGACTTACAATAAGTACATTTGTACTTATTTAGACAACCTACTCAGAGGAGTTTGCAAAAACTCCAGTGAGCAGTGTGCATGACATCACCAGGACCAACTGAACACATGATATCATCAGTACCAGCCGAACACATGATGTCATCAGTGCCAGCCAAACACATGATGCCATCAGTGCCGGATCACATGACTGATAAAACAATCACAACTCAATGGTCAACTGAGTGACCTCAGAACTCTAAACCAAGACTGAGACGATTAAACATTCACACCAGGAATCCAGACAGGAAGCAACCACACACACACACACATTTAGAATTCAGAAACAAAATGTAATGGCTGCTGCTTTGGTTGTCATAGACGAAATAACAGAGAAGGGCAGCATCTCCATGGCAACCTCTTGTCACTATGGTTACAAGACATTTAGCACTACAGAAAACAAAAAGCTGAATGTGTGTGTGTGTGTGTGTGTGTGTGTGTGTGTTTGTATGTGTGTGTGTCTCAGTTGGATCTGTATTGTTTTGTCTCAGAGGAGGAAGTGACGTCAGCGCTACCTTATCATCAGAAAACAGAAACTGGAGCTCGACATGTTTATATTATTTTGGCAGCTTTGACTGTAGACAAACAAACAAAACTATCTGTCTTTACAGACACTATGTCTGTTAGTGTGTATGTGTCTGTCTGTCCATCTCAATGAAACACAAACATGCTGTCTGAAGCTCAGCAGATGATGTGTGTGTGTCACTGCAGCAAGTCTGATTTCAACCTGTTGATTGTTTCTGCATATTATTTGTCTTTTTTTCCCATTTTCTGTCAAACTCTGTGTTACTCTGTCTCTTACCAGTGTTACTCCTGCTCAGCACACTGTTACACTACAACAGGGATTAGCAGAAGGAGCATGTGAAGTAAATCAGCATGTGCTGAGTAACTTCAGGTTTGCATGCTCCAGTGAAATCGTCTGATCTGAACTATAAACATAAACTCTATTTGACTATAAACTGGTCTGAGACGATTCGCATAAGTGTAAATTTGTGACTGTGGTGTGGTGAGACGTTGAATCTGACCGTGGTTTGAAATTAATATTGCATCACAGCGCACCACCATTCCCACTTTGTCATAACCTTGGATTCTTGTTGTTTGTGTTGTTTTCTTGTATCTGTTTTTTGGTTTCTTGTATTTGATTTATGTCTTTGTATCATGTCTTGTGTCTCATGTTTTGTTTTTCCATGCCCTCGTGTGTCCTTTAAGTTTTCCCTGTCGTCTGCCCTCTGTCTGCCTTCTTCCCTCTTGGTCTTCTTCTGTGCTCCTCCCCTTCGTTACCTCACCTGGCTTCCTCCTTCCTCTCTCCTCACCTCTTCCTCATTGGTAATCAGTGTCTGTGTATTTAGTCTGTGTGTTTCCTTCACTCCTTGTCCGGTCATTGTCTTTGTTTGTCCTTGTCAGCGTTCATGCTCCTGTTCATGCTCCTGTCCCCTGGTTGGTATGTTTTGGATTTTTTTTGCATTTTTTCCATGTTTGATTTGAACTTTGACACTTTGTCTCATCCTTGGTTGCTACTTTGCCTTTCGTCCCTGTTTGTCTGTGTTTGGTTTTTTGTAATCAGCTTTTAAATAAAGCTCACGTTTTGTTTTTCTCCTTATCTTGCCTCCTCTTTAACTGTGTTTGAGTCCACCTCCCTTTCAAATCTTCCAATCGTTATGGGTAAGTAGTGTAAATCTTTTTAAAATATGATGTAGCCTTTTGGAAAAACAAATAAATAATATAAATAAGAAAATAAATAAAAAAATAAATTTTAAAAAGCTGGATAGTACAGTGGTTATTGTCACTGACTTGAATGCGGGAGAACCCTTCGAAAACATCATCCAGTAAGGGTGCTTAGGGTTAGGGGGAAATGGGGGTGAGTGCCACCCCCGGGGTCTCCGGTCATGAAGGTTCCCGGGGTCTGAGAGCCACAAAAGCTATATATTCGGAAAGGTTATGCCTAGCTGAACGCGCTGGTCACCTTATGTCTCAGATTTGACTTCGGGAAGTCTTTGAAAAAACAATGCATTGCTGGTCATTAATCTTCCCAGCCGGTCCTGTGAACAAGGCTTTGTCTACCACCTCAAATGTTGCCACGGGCTTTCCATGGCAGTTGGAATGGAGTGTCTAGCTCCTTCCTGTCCAGACCCTGACCCATAAGCGCCAATGTTAAAGTTTTGGTGGCTGGTCATTGATCTTCCTGGCCAGTCCAGTGAACGAGGCTTTGGCTGTAGTTCCTCAAATATATACAAAAAATGCTGACAACGGCGTGTCCAGCATTAGGTCAGAAAAGGAAGGAGGGATTGGGCAAGGGGAAAAGAAGCCGGCAACCACCAAAGTGGTGCCAGAAGTGCACTCTCCACCCTGTGGTCTGACCCCTCCCCCCCCCAGTAGCTCCAAATTCCCCTTATTTGGTTACTTTATAATATTTATTTATGTTATTTTGGAGTAGCCTTAGTTATATCAAGTATAATTTTGTTTTTGTTAGGTGAAGTAATAAATTACTCAGAGTCTCTCCCTATGTTGACCAACGACAACATAGTTTGGGTAGAGAGACAGAGGCATGGCGCTGGCCGCCGCGAGTTAGTCCCCATCCCACCTCCCACTTGTCGGCATGAGCCTTGATAGAGGAGAGAAGAACAGGTGGAGGAGGAAGAGTTGGTTGAGAGGGGGGAACGCCTTCAGCGAACCTGCTATGCCTAATGGCAGGACCAATCCACACCACAGTAGAGTGTCTAGTGGCTTAAAAAATACTTCCTGAAATATCTACAAAAAATACTGACTAGGGCGTGTCCAGCGTCAGGTCAGAAAAAGAAGGAGGGGTTTGGGGTTAGACATGAAGGGGGGAGAGGTTGAGGGTTAGGATAACCGACTGGTGTTGCCATATGAAAAACCAAGCAAACCGGCAAAACACAGAAAGAAATCACAGGAAGGTCAAAGGGGAAGATGGCATTAGAGACACTTACAGTGTGCAAAATTAAAGGTAATTAGATATTATTGCTTGCAAAGTGAGTAGAGACAGTGCTTGAGGAATCATCATGACAGTATGTGGCACAAGTGGAATCATCCCCATAATGCCGATGGCCACCGCCCGTCACCCCGAAGGGAACAGGAAGAGCCCTCAGACATCACGACAGACGCGTCCACCTGTTGTCTGAATTTAAGGGAACGTGGGTCAAGATGTCGGCCCGCGATGCCCCAAGGGCGAAAAACGTGGTAGGAATTTCGATTGATGATGTGCAAAGTCAGTGCTCACAGGAAATATATTTGGAGATCTTTAAGAGTTTTGCCTAATTAAACGTTGTTGCTTGCTAAGTGAGTGGAGACAGTGGCAGAGATGTCATCGTCTGAACATGACAGCAGTCCTCTCCATGTGGTCCGCACCAGTGGAGACTGACTGCTGCAGTGGAAGTCTCCCCTGTCACTATATCCTCCCTCCCCACGTGGTCCGCACCAGTGGAGAGCGAAAGCTACAGTGGGAGGAGCCTGTAAGGCACAAGTGGAGTACTCTGAACAGCGCAGGAGATCACTGCAAGTCATCCGCAACAAACTGCCACCAGTCGACCAGGCACCCCTGTTAAACCTGAATCCCCCCCGTCGGCAAAGACACCAGGGGAGCACACGGCCACACCAGAAGATGCAGCAGCATGCGTCCGGCGTGCAGAGCCCCAGGAGGGAATGTGGTGGGGTGCAAGGAAGAGCCCGATGACAACCGAAGGGAGCAGGAGTGCTCCCCCGACACCATGACAGACATCTCCACCTGCTGTCTGAATTTAAGGGAACGTGGGCCAGTATGTTGTCCCACGATGCCCCAGATGCGAAAAACCATGAGGGAATTTCGAGCGATGACCTGCCAAGTCTGTGCTCACTGGGACACATCCTCAGTTGTGTGCCTTAGGATCATCGAGTGTTTCGACCCGTTACCACAAGACACTCTCCCCCAAGGAAGGTCCAGCCAAAGATGTACGGTCTTTGGTGTGTTTCCCTCCTATGCTTGTCTACACTGGCCACTTGTATTTTAAAGGCTTGTGTTTTTAGAGAAATAAATTCTTAAAAATAATGTTGAGCGCCTATTTTGAGACAGTAAAGACAAACCCTAAAGTCTTAATTTGGGGGGGCTCCCAAATGCAACCAGCCAAGTTTCATTGTTACTCACTCAGAATTTCCTGTAGCATCTGTCAGACTCGGGCAGAAAAGAGAACTCAGATGCGGAAATGGCAGCAGTAGTGTCAAGTTGTATTATTCTGAATTTGTAACTCTCCAGCAAGAATGACAAATCAAACTCTATGAAACTCTGCGAGACAAACAAGACAAACAACATGAAACACAGAAAAACTGAAAACGCTCCCGCAGGAGGAAAACCTACACTTTTCTTGAATATATACATAGATATCAAAATTAAAAACTAAAACACTCCGAAGAGAAAGCTCAGAGGCTATGAAAATTAACTACTCTTTCTTAAATAATTTATCAACAAAAATTCACTCGTGACGAGGAAAACAAAAGGCTGTAAAACTTCAAACTTCAACTCAAAATCCTAACCAGAAAATACAAATAAAAATCACTCTTCTCGAGGATACAAAATTCAGAAGAAATAAAACATGAACAATACATTACCATCTATGAGTCAAACTCTCAACAAGGCGTGGAACAAGGCTGTGATCAAAGGCTTCGGTAAACGACATAAAGACGAAATACTTTGGCACAGAGACAGGGGAAGACGCAGACTTTATACACATGAGGAAGGGTTTCACAGGTGGAAACAATCAGGGATTAGGGATGACGTCAGACCATGGACACAGGAGGAAGGGTAAGTGACCTGAAACGAAAGGAGAGTTATTTTCACAATAAAACAGGAAGTTCACAAGACAGATACCAAGACGAGACAACCTCACCACGATGTGACAGCATCCCCTTAAAAATCACACAACACAGCTGTTGCTAAGCAGGCAGCACCAGAGAGCCAGCTCCATCCCAGCCCCAAATTCCACCCCAGCAATATCCAGGAGAAAATCCGCCAGAGCATATCCCTCCCGGCCACCACAGAGGACCGGAAAACCAAAGCCAGCAGAGACTAGCTCTGCCTCCTTAATCCCCAATCGAGTCAGGGCCAAGAAAAAAAGCCAACTCAATGTTTTCCATACACCGCACAACAACAAAGAGTGGAAAAAATAAAAATAAAAATTGAAAATGTAAAAAGGTATAAAAAGTCCAAATCCAACAGCAGGCCAATTGAAGAAACGAAGAAAGAAATCCTCTGCAGGATAAAATCCAATCAGAATTTGCTTTTTTGATTTGCAATGGCCAAAGCTGGCCAAGTCACTGAAGCTGCTGTGCTCCTCCCTTAGGGTGCAGCACTTGGCAAGTGACAGCCACTCCCCCTGTGTGTGAAGGGTTAGGGTTAGGTGCGGGCAACTGAGCCCGTGCCGAAAATGGCCGGGAAGGTGCACTGTCCTTCCCCCACTGTGCCTCTGTCACGTTATCCCAGCCAGGATCATAGGTATGTCGCCCTCTGCGCTTGTAACTGACCTTCTTCCATACACCGTCCATCTGGAAAAGTTTGTCCTCACGGTGTATTTAAGTAATCACTAGTGTTTATGTTTTAGAGTTATGTTTTTATAGGGAGATATGTTTTAAATCTATGTGCTTATGCACTGTATGTTTTTAATCAAGTTCTATAGTTTATTTTTAAGTTTAGGTGAGGTATTTATTAATAAAAGAAAAAGCAAACCAGTGAAAAACAAAGAAAAGAACAGAAAAAGGCAAAACAAAACAATTGTTTTTAAAGAAAAAAGCTCTGTACTTGAGCTGCTGCAGAAATAAAGAAAGAGTGTGCTAACCGGCGACGTTTCGACCAGGATTCTGGTCTTCTTCAGGCCTAGCACACTGATATGGGGACAAAAGAGAGCTGTTGTTTGTCTAACTGACAGAGATCCTTCTCCTTCCTAGGTCAGAGAAGGTATGACCGGCTCTGCTCCTCCGGCCTCCTTTTATCTCCTCCCCTGGACTCTCCACGCAAGTCAGCCCTCCCCTTGGCTACGGATCCTCCGTACGGGCTCCCTACATGTCTGGGCATTACTCTAACTGAACTCTGCTGTTTTTCCTGTTGTTTGCTGCTCAAATGTTGCCAAAAAATCAAAATAAAGTGTCCAACTGAACTTAAGAAGTAACAAACCAAAAGTGAAACTTAACAGAATGTAAACAAAGTAGCCAAAATGGCTGCCCCCAGAGATCTAAAGGTCGACAGATATAATCTTATTTTCTTCTTTTTTCAGGTGTTCCAGGTAGGTATTTTTGTTTTACAGGTGTTCCAGGTAAGTCTTTTGTTGTGTTTTTTTCTCTTTTTTTCTTTTTTTTTCACAGGTGGTCCAGGTAAGTATGATTTTGGTGTAGGTGTGCGTTTTAGGGTATAGGGATGAAAACCACCCGACGTCATTCTTTTTGGGAATAACTCGAGAACGGAAGGTGTGATGGACTTGAAAGTATGTTTTTTGGCCATTTTAGGCCGTTCCGGAGCGCCTGGTGGTGGTCCCAAGTGGCTAGGAGCTACGGTTGCTGAGATATGGAAAAAGTATGATTTCGAGGTCATTCTTTTTGGGAATAACTCGAGATAGGAATGTGCTAGATAGATGGTAGAGGTATCCAGAGACTCGTCTGGACGAGGCGGATCCGTAGATACCGTAGAATCTTGTATGTGGGACTTGTAGTTTTTGAGAAATTTCCCCAAAAGCTGATGTCATTTGACTTGGTCAGATGGACTTGAGACTTTGGCTACCCCCCCTAAAGTGGCAATGGGCTTTCCAATGCACTTGGAATGGAGTTTGTAGTAGTTTCCTGTCTGGAGTTGTGTGGGTTTGAAAATCCCCATTCAAGTGAATGGGCGAAGTGTGAAAATTTCTGTGTGAGATGGCCAAATGCAGTCTGCAGAAACCATTTAGGAGCACGTTTCAGGCCATTTGGAGTCTATCTATACCCCCTTTGGAGTGTGGTTTTTGTGAAATGTGCTTGCCTGACCCCAAGGCGTTTGGAGCTGAGAGGAGGCTGTGGATGTGTGAAAAGTGAATATCTTGTTTTGGGATCGTCTTTTGGCATCGGACTTGACGCCTACCCCCCCGTTTGTGGGCATGGCGGATCTAACGGTGACATGGCAGGATTTTTCTGACGTGTGGAAGTGGTATTTTTGGTGTTTTGATGGGTCGTAAGTGTTTCCAGGAAGGAGCTAGAGAGGTGAGTTTGGTCGGGTTTTGTTTGTCTTTTCGAGAGCTTTCCATAGCCGTTTGAATGGTCGGGATTGGGCCAGCGGTTCCGGAGATATGAACTTGAGAAGGTGTGTATTTGGTGTGAATAACGTGTCGCGCTAACTTTGGCTAGCAGCGCCGTAGGAAGACGTGAGTGTGTGCGTTGTACTCGGGGTGGGCTGGCGGTGTGATTTGATGTGGCCGCCGCAAGTTAGTCCCCATCTCACCTCCCACTTGCTAGCATGACTGATGATAGAGGAGAGAAGAACAGGTGGAAGAGGAAGAGTTGGTTGAGAGGGGGGAATGCCTTTAGCGAACCTGCTATGTCTAGTGAGTAGAGACAGTGCTTGAGGAATCATCATGACAGTATGTGGCACAAGTGGAAGCATCCCCATAATGCCGACGACTACCGCCCGTCACCCCAAAGGGAACAGGAAGAGCCCTCAGACATCTCGACAGACGCATCCACCTGTTGTCTGGATTTAAGGGAACGTGGGTCAATATATCGTCCCGCGATGCCCCAAGGGCGAAAAACCTGGAAGGAATGTCGATTGATGATGTGCAAAGTCAGTTCTCACAGGAAATATATTTGTATATCTTTAAGAGTTTTGCCTAATTAAACGTTGTAGCTTGCTAAGTGAGTGGAGACGGTGGCAGAGATGTCATCGTCTGAACACAACAGCAGTCCTCCCCATGTGGTCCGCACCAGTGGAGAGCGAAAGCTACAGCGGGAGGAGCCTGTAAGGCACAAGTGGAGTCCTCTGAACAGCGCAGGAGATCACTGCAAGTCATCCGCAACAAGCTGCCACCAGCCGACCACGCCCCCCTGTTAACCCTGAATCCCCCCCGTCGGCGAAGACACCGGGGCACACCAGAAGGTGCAGCAGTATGCGTCCGGCGTGCAGAGCCCCAGGAGGGAATGTGGTGGGGTGCAAGGAACAGCCCGATGACCACCGAAGGGAGCAGGAGTGCTCCCCCGACACCATGACAGACCTCTCCTCCTGCTGTCTGAATTTAAGGGAACGTGCGCCAGTATGTCGTCCCGCGATGCCCCAGATGCGAAAAACCATGAGGGAATTTCGAGCGATGACCTGCCAAGTCTGTGCTCACTGGGACACATCCTCAGTTGTGTGCCTTAGGATCATCGAGTGTTTCGACCCGTTACCACAAGACACTCTCCCCCAAGGAAGGTCCAGCCAAAGATGTACGGTCCTTGGTGTGTGTCCCTCCTATGCTGCTCTACACTGGCCACTTGTATTTTAAAGGCTTGTGTTTTTAGAGAAATACATTCTTAAAAATAATGTTGAGCACCTATTTTGAGACAGTTAAGATAAACTAAAGCCTTAATTTGGGGGGGCTCCCAAATGCAACCAGCCAAGTTTCTTTGTTACTCACCCAGAATGTCCTGTAGCATCCCCTTAAAAAGCACACAACACAGATGTTGCTAAGCAGGCAGGACCAGAGAGGCAGCTCCATCCCAGCCCCAAAGTCCACCCCAGCAATTTCCAGGAGAAAGCCCGCCAGAGCACAGCCCTCCCGGCCACCCCAGAGGATTGGAATACCAATGCCAGCAGAGACTCGCTCTGCCTCCTTGATCCCCAATGGACTCAGGGCCAAGAAAAAAGCCAACTCAATGTGTTCCATACACCGCACAACAACAAAGAGTGGAAAAATAAAAATGAAAATTGAAAATGTAAAAAGGTATAAAAAGTCCAAATTCAACAGCAGGCCAATTGAAGAAATGAAGAAAGAAATCCTCTGCAGGGTAAATTCCAATCTGAATTTGCTTTTTTGATTTGCAATGGCCAAAGCTGGCCAAGTCACTGAAGCTGCTACGCTTCTCCCTTAGGGTGCAGCACTCTGCAAGTGACAGCCACTCCCCCTATGGTGAAGGGGTGAAAGGCACTCTGGGTAAACAACAAGAAAAGGAGGGGGAAGGGGAGAGAGAGAGGAGGAGGGGGATAAGCCAGCTCCACTAGTCTGAATGAGGCGGTGCAAAGCCTTATGGGTAAACACGCCCCCTGACTGTGAATGGGGTTAAAAATGCTCTTTTCTAACAGTAATTATACTGGTACATATAAAAAGTCTATGTAAACTAACTGTGTTATGGTGTGTCTTTGTCAAATACCAAAAAACTACTTGTTAATCCTTTTATGGTCCATTGCACCGCGAGGGAGGTGGCTGGACAGCCCAGTAGTATGCTGGGGCAAAACACACAGAGGATCATGCTCTCAATGCTAGGCTGTTGCCACAAGAGGGCGCCATCTGTGAAAAGTAAACTTGTCAAAATAAAGGAAGCCCTAAAAGAGCTGCCATATATGCCTACAGTTATACCTACACTCACAGGAAGAACTGGTGTCAGGCTGCGGCCACAGGAGGGCGCCAGCTGTGAAAAGTAAACTATCAAAACAAAGGAAGCCCTGAAAGAGCTGCCATATATGCCTACATCTATACCCACACTCACAGTCAGAACCAGTGTCATGCTGTGGCCACAAGGGGGCGCCAGCAGTGAAAATTGAAAATTTTGACAATTCAATTGTGGACAATACTCTATAATTCCTATCCCTGCTTGGGGGCTGATGCAGGTGAAATGGCCATAGACTAGGGTTAGGCACAGGGAGGGAAGGGGTTGAGGTCAGGGTTCAGGAACAGGGGTTAGGGATAGAGAACTGATTCCGCCCCCCGTAGGGAACGGCATAGGCTCTCTCCGTCCACCCTCCCCGACGGTCCTGAAACGGTGGGCGAGCCGGCCGGCGTCGCCCTCTTCGCTGGACCAGGGTCCAGCCTGTATTATAATCACCCATGACTATGGGTGAAGTTCTTTTGTTGTGTCTCTAATTTTGTTTGTTTTTGTCTTTTTTGTTTTTTTTGGTTATTTGTATTTTTTTTAGAAAAGTAATAAAATAAATGTTTAATAAAACAAAAACTCCAAAGAGTGTTTCTTTTTTGTTAAAAAACGAAAAAATAAAATAATGAACGAAAATAGGTGTGTCCTCTACAACGTTTCGACTCACTGAGTCTTCTTCAGGCACTGGACACACTAAAAATAATAGTTTGTCTGGCTGGCTCTAGATGTTTCCACCTCGATGTCCCAGAGAAAAATGAGCCTCCCCACAAGCTCCTCCCCTTTTATAGGCTCTCTTTTTTGTGTGTTTAAAAATAAAGTTGTATACCCTTTCTAAATTTTTAATCCTATCTTCCCCTTCTACAATGAATTATCCTCCCAAAATGTGTTTTTTTTAAATATGAATGTTTTTAGATATATTAGCTATTATTACAACTATATATGTGTATTAATATATCAAATGGTTTTATAGATAATACCTTTATAAATTATGTTTTATATATTAATAAATGTATGAATTATGTATTTATGTATTTAATTATTTATTTATTTATTTCTACCCAAACAATAAAGGCCAAATTTTAGGGTTAGGGGATAAAATGAAATAGTGATAAGATTTATGATAGGGTTAGGTATAGTGGTGAAGTACTCAGAGTCTCTCCCTATGTTGACCAACGACAACATAGTTTGGGGTAGAGAGACAGAGGAATGCACGGGCCGCCGCAAGTTAGTCCCCATCTCACCTCCCACTTGCTAGCATGACCGGTGATAGAGGAGAGAAGAACAGGTGGAGGAAGAGGAAGAGTTGGTTGAGAGGGGGAACGCCTTTAGCGAACCAGCTATGCCTAATGGCAGGACAAATCCACACCACAGTAGAGTGTGTAATGGCTCAATAAATACTGCCTGAAATATCTACAAAAAATGCTGACTAGGGCGTGTCCAGCGTCAGGTCAGAGAAAGAAAAGAAGGAGGGGTTAGGATTAGACGTGAAGGGGGGAGAGGTTGAGGTTAGGATAACCGACTGGTGTGGCCATATGAACAACCAAGCAGACCGGCAAAACACAGAAAGAAATCACAGGAAGGTCAAAGGGGAAGACAGCATTAGGGACAGTTGCAGTCTGCAAAAGAAAAGTCATTAGATATTATTGATAGCAAAGTGAGCAGAGACAGTGCTTGAGGAATCATCATGACAGTATGCGGCACAAGTGGAAGCATCCCCATAACGCCGATGACCACCGCCCGTCCCCCTGAAGGGAACAGGAAGAGCCCCCAGACATCACGACAGACGCATCCACCTGTTGTCTGAATTTAAGGGAACGTGGGTCAACATGTCGTCCCGCGATGCCCCAAGGGCGAAAAACCTGGTAGGAATTTCGATTGATGATGTGCAAAGTCAGTGCTCACAGGAAATATATTAGTATATCTTTGAGAGTTTTGCCTAATTAAACGTTGTAGCTTGCTAAGTGAGTGGAGACAGTGGCAGAGATGTCATCGTCTGAATCATAACAGCAGTCCTCTCCATGTGGTCCGCACCAGTGGAGACTGACCGCTGCAGTGGAAGTCTCCCCTGTCACTACATCCTCCCTCCCCATGTGGTCCGCACCAGTGGAGAGCGAAAGCTACAGTGGGAGGAGCCTGTATGGCACAAGTGGAGTCCTCTGAACAGCGCAGGAGATCACTGCAAGTCATCCGCAACAAGCTGCCACCAGCCGACCAGGCCCCCCTGTTAAACCTGAATCCCCCCCGTCGGCAAAGACACCGGGGGAGCACACGGCCACACCAGAAGGTGCAGCAGCATGCGTCCGGCGTGCACAGCCCCAGGAGGGAATGTGGTGGGGTGCAAGGAAGAGCCCGATGACAACCGAAGGGAGCAGGAGTGCTCCCCCGACACCATGACAGACCTCTCCACCTGCTGTCTGAATTTAAGGGAACGTGGGCCAGTATGTCGTCCCGCGATGCCCCAGATGCGAAAAACCATGAGGGAATTTCGAGTGATGACCTGCCAAGTCTGTGCTCACTGGGACACATCCTCAGTTGTGTGCCTTAGGATCATCGAGTGTTTCGACCCGTTACCACAAGACACTCTCCCCCAAGGAAGGTCCAGCCAAAGATGTACGGTCTTTGGTGTGTGTCCCTCCTATGCTGCTCTACACTGGCCACTTGTATTTTAAAGGCTTGTGTTTTTAGAGAAATAGATTCTTAAAATTATTTTTCAGCGCCTATTTTGAGACAGTGAAGATAAACTAAAGCCTTAATTTGGGGGGGCTCCCAAATGCAACCAGCCAAGTTTCATTGTTACTCACCCAGAATGTCCTGTAGCATCCCCTTAAAAAGCACACAACACAGCTGTTGCTAAGCAGGCAGGACAAGAGAGCCAGCTCCATCCCAGCCCCAAAGTCCACCCCTGCAATGTCCAGGAGAAAGCCCGCCAGAGCAGAGCCCTCCCAGCCACCACAGAGGATCGGAAAACCAAGGCCAGCAGAGACTCGCTCTGCCTCCTTGATCCCCAATGGACTCAGCGCCAAGAAAAAAGCCAACTCAATGTCTTCCATACACCGCACAACAACAAAGAGTGGAAAAAGGAAAAAAAATTGAAAATGTAAAGAGGTATAAAAAGTCCATATCCAACAGCAGGCCAATTGAAGAAATGAAGAAAGAAATCCTCTGCAGGGTAAAGTCCTTCATCTGAATTTGCTTTTTTGTTTTGCAATGGCCAAAGCTGGCCAAGTCACTGAAGCTGCTACGCTTTTCCCTTAGGGTGCAGCACTCTGCAAGTGACAGCCACTCCCCCTGTGTGTGAAGGGGTGAAAGGCACTCTGGGTAAACAACAAGAAAAGGAGGGGGAAGGGGAGAGAGAGAGGAGGAGGGGGATAAGCCTGCTCCACTAGTCTGAATGAGGCAGTGCAAAGCCTTATGGGTAAACACGCCCCCTGACTGTGAAGGTGGGTAAAAATGCTCTTTTCTAACAGTAATTACACTGGTATATCTAAAAATTCTATGTAAACGAACTCTGTTATGGTGTGTCTTTGTCAAATACCAAAAAACTACTTCTTAATCTATTAATGGTCCATTGCACCGTGAGGGAGGTGGCTGGACAGCCCAGTAGTATGCTGGGGCAAAACACACAGAGGATCATGCCCTCAATGCCAGGCTGTGGCCACAAGAGGGCGCCATCTGTGAAAAGTAAACTGTCAAAACAAAGGAAGCCCTAAAAGAGCTGCCATATATGCCTACAGTTATACCTACACTCACAGGAAGAACTGGTGTCAGGCTGTGGCCACAGGAGGGCGCCATCTGTGAAAAGTAAACTGTCAAAATAAAAGAAGCCCTAAAAGAGCTGCCATATATCAGTACATCTATACCCACACTCACAGTCAGAACCAGTGTCACGCTGTGGCCACAAGGGGGCGTCAGCAGTGAAAATTGACAATTTAGACAATTCAATTGTGGACAATACTCTACAATTCCTATCCCTGCTTGGGGGGCTGATGCAGGTGAAATGGTCATAGAGTAGGGTTAGGCACAGGGAAGGAAGTGGTTAAGGTCAGGGCTCAGGAACAGGGCTGGGCATATACTAGAAAAGAAAATGACAGAAAAGATAGGTGGTTGGGTTAGGGTTAGGGTTAGGGGGGGTTAGGGTTAGGGTTAGGGGTTAGGGGTTAGGTTTAGAGGAAGGGCACCACCGTGGTGGGTAGGGTTAGGGTTAGGGTTAGGGGGTTAGGTTTAGAGAAATGGGCACCACCGAGGTGGTCGCCCAGAAATGCACGGTCCTTCACATGTCTGGCCGGCCCCCTCTCCCATCCTCTCTTATTTGAGTTATCGTCGCGGTGTATTTAATTAATAATATTTATAATTTCTAGTTTAGTTATATATATTTTAAATTAAAGTTTATATCAAGTATTATTTTCCACCGCTTATTTTGTTTTTTTGTTGTTTTTATTTTTCCATTTTTTTGGTTCTTTTGGTTTTTTTAATCTTTTTTAGTTTGGCGTTCTATTGTTTTTTCTAATTCCCACCCATATTTGTTTTGGTTAACCTTCTTGTTTTAATTGTAGGAGGCTCGCGCGACGTTTCGTCTCTATTCGGACTTCTTCAGGCTATGGCCATCCTACAAGTATCCCTAATGTTGGGGAGATGTTGCTCCTCCAATGTCTTCTGCCAAACTGATCTCTGCTCTCTGTCTCCCTTTTATACTCCCCCCTGATTTCTCCATTTCAACCATTTTACTTTGCCCATTAATTTACTTTTACTTCTGTTTTCACTTGCTTGTGTTCCACATAATTTGTTTTTAACTTAATTATTTAACTTATTTGTTTTTACATATTTATCTTGTAACCTATTTGTTTTTAATGAATTTAACGTATTTGTTATATCTTATTATTTATTGCCTGTTGTTTATAATATGTTATATTTAACTTGTTTTAAACCCAATAAATCCTATTCCCCTATGAATTTTGTTTGTCCAATTATATTTATTCTAATTAATTTATCCCATTCTCCCTATTCCTCTTCCTTCTCCGTTTCCTTTCCTCTCTCCCGTCCTCCATCCTTCACCCACAACCGGTGTCCAAATTAGCGTACCTCGTATATTATTCACCCTACTTGGGTTTGAATGTGGCTACGGAACCTTTTAATTTAGGGCCTCTAGGGTCAACTTACGGGTTGGGGTTAGGGTTTGTGGTCGGTGTCAGGGTGGGGAACCAAATTAGGACAAGTGGGTTAGGGTTAGGGTTAGGGTTAGGGTTAGGGTTAGGTATAGTGGTGAAGTACTCAGAGTCTCCCCCTATGTTGACCAACGACAACATAGTTTGGGGTAGAGAGACAGAGGCAATGCACGGGCCGCCGCAAGTTAGTCCCCATCTCACCTCCCACTTACCAGCATGACCGACGAAAGGAGAGGAGAACAGATGGATAGTGGTAGAACAATTACAAAAGCACACCAGAATGTCCAGTGGCCCAATGCCGGTGAATTAAACTGTGCTATAAGCTGTCATATAATCTGTTATATAAGTTGTCATATAAGCCTGGCGTAGGCACCAGTCCAGCGTTTGGCCAGAAAGGAACAAGGGAGTTGAGGTTAGGCATGCAGAATAGAAGAGGTTGAGGTTAGGGTTAGCGTACTGGAGTGGGCATGTTCTCGAAATTTAAGGGGAGTTCGCCATCTCTAGAACGAAGGGGGCGAAAAATCAGGTAGGAATTGCGATTAGTGATGAGCAATGACAGTTTTTCAGGAAAGAACGTTTGGAGAGTTTTGCCGCAGGAATTGTTATCGCTTGCTACGTGAGTGGAGACAGTGGCAGAGAAGTCATCATATGAATATAACAGCAGTCCTCTCCATGTGGTCCGCACCAGTGGAGAACGAAAGCTGCAGTGGAAGTCTCCCCTGTCACCATATCCCCCCTCCCCACGTGGTCCGCACCAGTGGAGAGCGAAGGCTACAGCGGGAGGAGCCTGTAAGGCACAAGTGGAGTACTCTGAACAGCGCAGGAGATCACTACAAGTCATCCGCCACAGACTGCCAGCGATGACAGCTGCAGGGAGCAGGAGTGCCCCCCCGACACCATGACAGACATCCCCACCTGCTGTCTGAATTTAAGGGAACGTGGGCCAGTATGTCGTCCCGCGATGCCCCAGAAGCGAAAAACCATGAGGGAATTTCGAGTGATGACCTGCCAAGTCTGTGCTCACTGGGACACATCCTCAGTTGTGTGCCTTAGGATCATCGAGTGTTTCGACCCGTTACCACAAGACACTCTCCCCCAAGGAAGGTCCAGCCAAAGATGTACGGTCTTTGGTGTGTGTCCCTCCTATGCTACACTACACTAGCCATTCTGAGTTTAAGGCGAACCAAGATTAGAAGTGTTTTTTGGAGCGAGCGCAGTTTTGCCTGGAGAGCAAGGCGTGAGCGTAGTCGGTTGTTGATTCGAGGAGAAAGGGTTACGTATTCGAAGTCCACTGAAGTGGAGGGAAACAAGATTGCCAAGCCTGAGATAAATACAAGCCTATGGTCGTGTAGCGTCCAAAACTCAGTCCCTAAAGTAGACTGAGGGACGGAAAAAGCCTACGTCCCGGTGCGTCCACGACCCAGTCTCTAAGTCAGACTGAGGGACGTGAAATTTGGAGGGAAGTGACAATTTGAAAGACGCCCAATTGAGGTGTTTACACAAAGCGGACAGCTGAATTGGAACCGTGTGTGGTGCAAAATGGGCTGTTGTGTGGGTGAGGCTAATCCCCATAGAAGACTTGGCCACGTTTAAGGTTCTGACGCCAAAACCACCACTCCCGCAGTGCTGCCCTAAAGTCGGGACACGGGGGGCCGCATACTTACCCCCTGACCAGCATAGACCACGTCGTTATCACCGCAAGGTATCAGTGGTCCAGCCGGGCAGGGCCAGAGAGATTGGTCGCATCTCCCATGTTGTCCACCCCCTGCAGCAACCAGTACTAGCCCGGCAATGCGATGCCAAGCTTTCCCGGGTACCACAGAGGACCGGGAGACCGAGGCCGACAGAGACTGGCTCTGACTCCTCGACCCCCAGTAGACTCAGGGTCAGGAAATCCAACTCTCTGGTGCCCCATACACCGCACGACTCCCAGAGAGTGGTAAAACAACAGCCAAAAATAATGATCCATGTGCATAAGGAAAGGTCAAAGCATGTACTCACCAGAAATATTGCCTGCACTCCAAATCTCCTAATGTTGAGTGTAGCCGGCCTTGCTGTAGTCAATCACATGACCCCCTGTTTAAGTTAGGCTTCACAGGACCCCCTCACCCTATTAAAAGCGGCAGCTCCACCCCCTGACAACAGGACTTCTTGGTGAAGCTGCTATTTTCCCCGAAAGTCAAGCCCCCCAAGAGCAACACGCATAGCAAAGTATTTTAGGCCAAGTTTCAGAAACAGGAGAGGCTCAGTAGAGCCATTTTACTCCTGTTTTGAAAGCTACAAGCTCCCAAAGCCTGCTGGGTAATTTCTTGGGGGCGGATACCAGCCACCCAGGTGGGTGAATGGCATGCTGGGTAATTTGTAGAAAATGACAAAAAAAGCAAAATTTACCAGTTAGCAGTATTTGTTGACAGTGTGCCACAGAGGGTGGCAGTATGTATGGTTTTAGTGGCAACCCCAGCTTGTAACCCTCGAGAAAGGGTAAAAGTAGTGTTGTTAACCTATCTGCACCATGAGTGAAGCAGGGTGTCAGAAGAATGACACTCTGCAGCTTCCCCACACAGAGACAGACACGCCCCTCCTCCTGGGGGGAGCTCCCCGCCCCCAGTGCACTGCCATGGCAACCTGGGGGCTCCACTGTGAAAAACAAAGGCTGTACCTAGTACAGCCACCAGGGAGGAACTCCCGGGACATCTCTCACTGAGAAGCCCTGCACTGGGAGCTCCTCACTGCCCCCAGTGTCCTGGACCTGGGGGCTCCACTGTAAAAAACAAGCCCCGAGTCGCCCACAGAACACCAGGAATGACATCATGGGCTACCCACCCAGAACAGCTTGTGGCGTGTAGATAAAGCCTACAGCTAAGTTGCCAAAATCAAAGATTCCAGTAAAGTTGGTGGGACGGTGTCGAATGTAAAAAGTGGTGTTAGATCAGCGGGGCGGTGTTGTGTATTGTGCGCGACGTTGAGTGTTTTAAGCTGTAACGGAGAAGTTGGCTGTTGGGTTGGGGCCAGGCACACCGTCTGGAACGGTTAAGGGGTTAGGCACGCACGTGGAGAGAAGGAGGTTGAGGTCAGGGGTCAAGTGTTAACCTTTCCCCCATTTCCCCCAAAAAGGGAGTTGGCAGGTATTTGCATTATATCGCGCGTAAACGGCGTCTGGATCTATGCCTTCGGAAGGGAGGAGGTTAGGCTTGAGTTATCGGTAACGGAGGAGGTTGGGTTTAGGCATTAGGAACGGAGGAGGCTGGGTTTAGGCATTAGGAAAGGAGGGGGTTGGGGTTAGGGTAAGACAGTCGGGTCAGGGTTAGGGGCTGGGGTTAGAGAGAGAGAGAGAGAGAGAGAGAGAGAGAGAGAGAGAGAGAGAGACAGAGACAGAGAGAGAGAGAGAGAGAGACAGAGAGAGAGAGAGAGAGAGAGAGAGAGAGACAGAGAGACGGGAGGAAAAAAATCTAAAAAAACAAAAAAAATCTAAAAAACAAAAAAAATGTTAAAAGATTTTTATAAAATTGAAAACGGAACGGATCAGTTCAGCTTCATTTCCGTTCCATTTTCAATGATCACCTTCCAGTATCGTAAGGATTTAAGTAGAAGGGATTCTTCTCCGTACCAAAGTTAAGTAAAAAATATGTTAAAGGAATTTTGCGAAAGAAGTCAGGGGCAAGTAGAATGTGGCACATCAATGTTTCTTCTTCCACTCCCGTGTTATATTAAGTGGGAGTGTGCAGTAAAAATAAAAAAAATAATAAAAAAAATAAAAAATAAAAAATAAAAAATAAAAAATAAAAATGAAACCAGTATTAGATAAAGAGTATAAGCAAAAAAAAGGGGGGACATATATATAAAAAAAGAGAGCCAAAAAACGCGGTAAATAGAAGACGTGTTTGGGAATCACGTTCAAGGGGTAAATAGTAGTTTATTTTGAATTATAAAATTGAAAATGGAACGGATCAGTTCAGCTTCATTTCCGCGCCATTTCCAATGATCACCTTCCAGTATCGTAAGGATTTAAGTAGAAGGGATTCTTGTCCGTACAAAAAGTAAGTTAGAAATATGTGTAAAAAAATTTTTTTTGGAAAAAAGTCAGTGGCAAGTACAATGTGGTACATCAATGTTTAACATGGCCGTATCCATGCACGAGCCCTCCTTCCACTCCCGTTTTATATTAAGTGGGAGTGTGCAATGAAAAAATAGAAATAAAAAATTGAAATAAAAAATTATGAGGTAAAAAATATCAGCCAAAGAAGTATATATATATATATATACACATATATATCAATATATAAATATAGAAAAAATATCTCCAAAAAATATATATTAAAAAGCCCAAAAAGTACCAACAAACCTTGGTAAACAGAAGACGTGTTTGGGAGTCACGCTCAAGGGTTAAGTAGTAGAATAAAAAAAAGGGGGGAGAACAAAGATAGTTTATTAAAATAGTAGTGCAGAGTTAGTATATACAGCATACTGTGTCAAAGACAGGGGTTGGGGCATGCTAGAGTCATGTCCGACTTCTGCATGGTTTCCGGTCGTTGAGGCCATGTGGGTAATAAGTGTTCAGGCGTTTAATCCAAATAGCTTCTCTTCGGCGACGGTCTGCCACTGTCCACCGGGGGTTATGTTCCAACGGCCGCATGAGAAAGTTATGTATCCCGTGGCGTTGAAAGTGAGCCACCAAGTGGGAAGATGAGCCAGTACGGGTTCGGATAACGTATTTGTGCTGCGTCGAGCGGTCGTTGAGTGAGTTTCGTGTTTCCCCAACGTAGATTTTTCCGCAGTGGCAGCATTTTATAACGTAGAGACAATTGGATTGAGTCCGCGGGATGTTCTGTGGTAGAGGGAATGCCGCCGTTTTAGATGTGTTCGAGACAGTTTTCATAGTGTGGGCTTTTCGGAGAGTGGTTTCTACTGGGGGCAGTTTAGCCCGTACCAACAGTTGGAGTAAGTTGGGATTCCGGCGATAGGCAGAAATCAGCTTGAAGCATCTGCCCAAGCGAGTTGTTGACAGGGTGTTGGTGAATGCTGACCTGAGTCTGTGCACTGCACGTGTAGTGAAGGAGGAGTACGTCACCACCAGTGGGATGAGCTGTTTGTCTTCTCCAGTTGGCTGCGTACTGGGTGCGTGCACAGATTTCAGGGCATTGCGTAGGAAGGATCGTGAATACCCGCGTTTGCGCAGAGCTGTAAATAGTTCCTTCGTCGCATCGTATCGATCTTGAGGCCGACTACATATGCGAGAGAACCGTAACAGCTGCGACCTGAGGATGCCGGTGAAGACATGGCGGGGGTGGAAACTTGCACGGTGTAAGAGAGCATGGGTGTCTGTGGGTTTTACAAAGAGTTTCGTCTCCAGGGTGCCTGTGTTTGCAAAGTCGCTTCCCTTGAATGTCGTGGTGTCCAAGAAGTTCACCTGGGTGGGATGAATTTCCGGCTCAACCGTAATGGATTTGTGATGTGCGTTAAGGGTTTGTATGAACGCATCAAAAGCATCTCGGGAATGTGTCCATACTCCCCAGATGTCATCCAAGTAGCGTAAGTAGATCAAAGGTAGCCGCTGACATTTAGGAAAGACAGTGTTTTCCCATTCCGCCATGTAGATGTTAGCATAGGCTGGGGCAAAGCGTTTGCCCATAGCGGTGCCTTTGATTTGAAGGTAGAATTGGTCCTGAAAAACAAAGTCATTCCTTTTGAGACTGATTTCAAGGAGGCGTAGAAGGGTGTCATCCGGTCGCGCCGGGTCTGGGTAACGTGTGAAGGTGTTTTGGACGGCCTGTATCCCAAGAGGTATCTCAATGTTTGTGTACAGGCTGTTCACATCCATGGTAAAAAGAAAACAGGGGTCGCGCAGCTTAAGGGATGCTACTCTGGCCAAAAAATGTTGGGTGTCTTTCACGTAGCTTTTGTGACGCACAGAGAGGGGGGTAAGGAAGAAATCCAGATATTCTGCCACCCCGTAGCTTTCGCTTCCACAATCCGAGACTATGGGACGGCCCGGGGGCACTCTGTGTGGCACTGTCCACTTCTCCCGTGGTTTATGAATTTTTGGTAGGAGGTAAAAATAACGGGGTCGGGGTGGGGATTCGCCAAGGAGATATGTGTACTGTTTTTTGTTGATCCGTTTAGAAGCCAGCAGTGCTCGCAGTTCTTCAGCAATAATCTCAGCCGTGTCTGTATACATCGGTTTATCCAGCGGGATGTAATACTCGGTGTCATTCAGTTGGCGTAGTGCTTCCGAAACATAATCCGCCCGGTCCATAAGCACGACAGCGCTGCCCTTATCCGCGGGTTTTATGACTAACCCTCTCGCAGTGATAAGGTCTCCCAGTGCTTGTTCTTCGTCAGGGGGTAGGTTTGGAGCATCCGGTGCGTACGTCAAGCGTGAGATTGTAGCGCAGTCATCCTGCAGAAGTTGTAGTAATGGTGCGGGCAGGCGTGCAGAGTGTGGTTCCCATTGTGACGCAGCAGAGAAGGGTGGCTTACGGGAAAAGGGAGTAGGGCCAAAGTACGAGGCAAGTTTTAGGCGGCGATGATAAAGATGCAAGTCCGACGCCAGATCCTGACGCGCCGTGTGGGAGGCAGACTTCGTAGGCACAAAAGAGAGGCCTCTACTAAGTAGCGAGTGTTCATTGTATGTCAATGTGAAGTGCTGGGAGAGGTTAAGTACAGCCTTATCCGAAGTGGCATGTGGTGTGGGAGGTAGAAGAGGCGTTAATCTAAAAAATCCCTCCAGTGGTTCCACATCTGGCGTGCAGTTTCCAGCGTCCAGTGGACATTGTCCTGAGTGGTTCTAAACTGGGATTTGCCCAAACGAGGAATGAACGAGTTGTACGACTTTATCAAGTCATTTAGTTGTGCTACATTCTTCTGAATATGCGGAGGGAGAAAATCACTACAGTTAAGTAGTGGGACGTAGATCACGGCGTTGGGGAAGGCGCGTTTAGCCGCGTTGTACAAGGAGGCCAGTGACTTCGTCAGTAGTGACGGGTTTGAGGACTCTTTATCATTAATGCCAAAAGACAGGATAGCTGTAGTCACCATGGGACAAGGAGGAGTTTTATGTCTCAGTATATGAGCGGCATGAGCTATTTTAGCGCCAGGGTAGCTATCCACCTGTATGCGTACATCAGCGATATCGGGGAGACGAGACAGGTTGGAATCCCCCATAATCAGCAATGGGCGACGAAGAGACAGAGTCCAGTTCTTGTATTTGTCGCCATGGTGTGGATGACTGGTAAATAAAGGGACATGTCGTAGTGACCCCGCGGGTTTGGGAGGTGCGGGGGTCGTGTCACTCGTAGAAGGGTGTACAGATGCAGAGGCCTGCGGCGGCCCTTCCAAAGGGAAGTCATCCAGGAGGGAACGAAGGTAGCCGTCATCCAGTGAGTCAATGTCAAAACGTGACTTTTTGGCGTCAGGGCCAACCGGGGGCGGAGATGATGAGTCGGTGCGTGCCAGCGTGTCATGACTAGTGGCTGGGTTCGGGGGAATGATGCTGATGACAGGTGATAAAGGCAGGGGAGGACGCGTTGCATGGCTGTCAGTCGTTCCCGTAGGAGGTGTGGAGAGAGTACCGGTTAGTACGTCGGCTGCGTCAAGAGCAGAGGAACCCAGCGTCTGTTCTTCAAGAGGTTCGTTGGGCAATTGAGGTTGCTGAGATGGGCCCGGTAAGGGAGACTGTGTCCCCGCCGGTGCAGGAGGTGGCAGCGGGAAAGAGGGGGACATTATGGCCGTCAGCATGCTGCGGGTTGCGTCAATGGTGGTGTCACTTATGGCAGGGTTTTTCCGACGTGCCTGACGAGTAGCCACCAAGAGAGCTCTATTCCAAGCAGGCACTAACAAGGGGGTGATGTCGCCAATCACTCTGTCACGGATGCGGCGGTAGTGGTCCCGCAGTAAGGTGAGTGTGGCGGCCACCCATTGTCTGGCATTTTGTCGTGAGGCAGTAGTTGTCTCTTCCGATGGTGTGTAGGGGTTGGTGATGCGGACCAGGTATTTTTCGGCATCAGCCAAAAAAGGAGGAAGGCTGTCTTCCGGAGCTTGTGGCAACGAGGTGAGTTTGTGGTGAGCCAATATGTACTGCACCAAGTTGTTGACAAGTGTCAGGAAATCCTCAGCGGTATTCAGTGTAGACATGGCTAAGGTGTCCAAAGGGGGAAGGCAATATGCTGTATAGAGGACGAAAAAAAGAATAGTAGACCGTAAGTAATGCGAACGCCAGGCTATAGCACGCCGTAAGTTTGACCAACATGCGTGTATAAAGAGATGACAGAGTCATCATAATAATACTACTAATAATCATAATCATAATCACAATAGTAGTACCAATAACGAGAACGCCAATAAGTATCCACTGGAAATCTGATTACAGTAGCTCCAGACTGCGCCCTCTAAGTACATGTAGTAAGCATAACCCAATATTAGACTGGAGGGAATATGCACCCGTCCATGTGGAGTCCAGGGTACGTCCCAGCACACTACAGTTGCCGTGTGTTCAAGCTAAGTAGGTATGAAGGGCAAGAGGAAGTGGTCATGTGGCAACATATTGGGTTGAATGAGAGGAGCTGGTCCGAGGCACTGGCTAGGGTTAGGTATAGTGGTGAAGTACTCAGAGTCTCCCCCTATGTTGACCAACGACAACATAGTTTGGGGTAGAGAGACAGAGGAATGCACGGGCCGCCGCAAGTTAGTCCCCATCTCACCTCCCACTTACCAGCATGACCGACGAAAGGAGAGGAGAACAGATGGATAGTGGTAGAACAATTACAAAAGCACACCAGAATGTCCAGTGGCCCAATGCCGGTGAATTAAACTGTGCTATAAGCTGTCATATAATCTGTTATATAAGTTGTCATATAAGCCTGGCGTAGGCACCAGTCCAGCGTTTGGCCAGAAAGGAACAAGGGAGTTGAGGTTAGGCATGCAGAATAGAAGAGGTTGAGGTTAGGGTTAGCGTACTGGAGTGGGCATGTTCTCGAAATTTAAGGGGAGTTCGCCATCTCTAGAACGAAGGGGGCGAAAAATCAGGTAGGAATTGCGATTAGTGATGAGCAATGACAGTTTTTCAGGAAAGAACGTTTGGAGAGTTTTGCCGCAGGAATTGTTATCGCTTGCTACGTGAGTGGAGACAGTGGCAGAGAAGTCATCATATGAATATAACAGCAGTCCTCTCCATGTGGTCCGCACCAGTGGAGAACGAAAGCTGCAGTGGAAGTCTCCCCTGTCACCATATCCCCCCTCCCCACGTGGTCCGCACCAGTGGAGAGCGAAGGCTACAGCGGGAGGAGCCTGTAAGGCACAAGTGGAGTACTCTGAACAGCGCAGGAGATCACTACAAGTCATCCGCCACAGACTGCCAGCGATGACAGCTGCAGGGAGCAGGAGTGCCCCCCCGACACCATGACAGACATCCCCACCTGCTGTCTGAATTTAAGGGAACGTGGGCCAGTATGTCGTCCCGCGATGCCCCAGAAGCGAAAAACCATGAGGGAATTTCGAGTGATGACCTGCCAAGTCTGTGCTCACTGGGACACATCCTCAGTTGTGTGCCTTAGGATCATCGAGTGTTTCGACCCGTTACCACAAGACACTCTCCCCCAAGGAAGGTCCAGCCAAAGATGTACGGTCTTTGGTGTGTGTCCCTCCTATGCTACACTACACTAGCCATTCTGAGTTTAAGGCGAACCAAGATTAGAAGTGTTTTTTGGAGCGAGCGCAGTTTTGCCTGGAGAGCAAGGCGTGAGCGTAGTCGGTTGTTGATTCGAGGAGAAAGGGTTACGTATTCGAAGTCCACTGAAGTGGAGGGAAACAAGATTGCCAAGCCTGAGATAAATACAAGCCTATGGTCGTGTAGCGTCCAAAACTCAGTCCCTAAAGTAGACTGAGGGACGGAAAAAGCCTACGTCCCGGTGCGTCCACGACCCAGTCTCTAAGTCAGACTGAGGGACGTGAAATTTGGAGGGAAGTGACAATTTGAAAGACGCCCAATTGAGGTGTTTACACAAAGCGGACAGCTGAATTGGAACCGTGTGTGGTGCAAAATGGGCTGTTGTGTGGGTGAGGCTAATCCCCATAGAAGACTTGGCCACGTTTAAGGTTCTGACGCCAAAACCACCACTCCCGCAGTGCTGCCCTAAAGTCGGGACACGGGGGGCCGCATACTTACCCCCTGACCAGCATAGACCACGTCGTTATCACCGCAAGGTATCAGTGGTCCAGCCGGGCAGGGCCAGAGAGATTGGTCGCATCTCCCATGTTGTCCACCCCCTGCAGCAACCAGTACTAGCCCGGCAATGCGATGCCAAGCTTTCCCGGGTACCACAGAGGACCGGGAGACCGAGGCCGACAGAGACTGGCTCTGACTCCTCGACCCCCAGTAGACTCAGGGTCAGGAAATCCAACTCTCTGGTGCCCCATACACCGCACGACTCCCAGAGAGTGGTAAAACAACAGCCAAAAATAATGATCCATGTGCATAAGGAAAGGTCAAAGCATGTACTCACCAGAAATATTGCCTGCACTCCAAATCTCCTAATGTTGAGTGTAGCCGGCCTTGCTGTAGTCAATCACATGACCCCCTGTTTAAGTTAGGCTTCACAGGACCCCCTCACCCTATTAAAAGCGGCAGCTCCACCCCCTGACAACAGGACTTCTTGGTGAAGCTGCTATTTTCCCCGAAAGTCAAGCCCCCCAAGAGCAACACGCATAGCAAAGTATTTTAGGCCAAGTTTCAGAAACAGGAGAGGCTCAGTAGAGCCATTTTACTCCTGTTTTGAAAGCTACAAGCTCCCAAAGCCTGCTGGGTAATTTCTTGGGGGCGGATACCAGCCACCCAGGTGGGTGAATGGCATGCTGGGTAATTTGTAGAAAATGACAAAAAAAGCAAAATTTACCAGTTAGCAGTATTTGTTGACAGTGTGCCACAGAGGGTGGCAGTATGTATGGTTTTAGTGGCAACCCCAGCTTGTAACCCTCGAGAAAGGGTAAAAGTAGTGTTGTTAACCTATCTGCACCATGAGTGAAGCAGGGTGTCAGAAGAATGACACTCTGCAGCTTCCCCACACAGAGACAGACACGCCCCTCCTCCTGGGGGGAGCTCCCCGCCCCCAGTGCACTGCCATGGCAACCTGGGGGCTCCACTGTGAAAAACAAAGGCTGTACCTAGTACAGCCACCAGGGAGGAACTCCCGGGACATCTCTCACTGAGAAGCCCTGCACTGGGAGCTCCTCACTGCCCCCAGTGTCCTGGACCTGGGGGCTCCACTGTAAAAAACAAGCCCCGAGTCGCCCACAGAACACCAGGAATGACATCATGGGCTACCCACCCAGAACAGCTTGTGGCGTGTAGATAAAGCCTACAGCTAAGTTGCCAAAATCAAAGATTCCAGTAAAGTTGGTGGGACGGTGTCGAATGTAAAAAGTGGTGTTAGATCAGCGGGGCGGTGTTGTGTATTGTGCGCGACGTTGAGTGTTTTAAGCTGTAACGGAGAAGTTGGCTGTTGGGTTGGGGCCAGGCACACCGTCTGGAACGGTTAAGGGGTTAGGTATAGTGGTGAAGTACTCAGAGTCTCTCCCTATGTTGACCAACGACAACATAGTTTGGGGTAGAGAGACAGAGGAATGCACGGGCCGCCGCAAGTTAGTCCCCATCTCACCTCCCACTTGCTAGCATGACCGGTGATAGAGGAGAGAAGAACAGGTGGAGGAAGAGGAAGAGTTGGTTGAGAGGGGGAACGCCTTTAGCGAACCAGCTATGCCTAATGGCAGGACAAATCCACACCACAGTAGAGTGTGTAATGGCTCAATAAATACTGCCTGAAATATCTACAAAAAATGCTGACTAGGGCGTGTCCAGCGTCAGGTCAGAGAAAGAAAAGAAGGAGGGGTTAGGATTAGACGTGAAGGGGGGAGAGGTTGAGGTTAGGATAACCGACTGGTGTGGCCATATGAACAACCAAGCAGACCGGCAAAACACAGAAAGAAATCACAGGAAGGTCAAAGGGGAAGACAGCATTAGGGACAGGTGCAGTCTGCAAAAGAAAAGTCATTAGATGTTGTGGCCTGCAAAGTGAGTAGAGACAGTGCTTGTGGAATCATCATGACAGTATGCGGCACAAGTGGAAGCATCCCCATAACGCCGATGACCACCGCCCGTCACCCCGAAGGGAACAGGAAGAGCCCTCAGACATCACGACAGACGCATCCACCCGTTGTCTGGATTTAAGGGAACGTGGGTCAATATATCGTCCCGCGATGCCCCAAGGGCGAAAAACCTGGTAGGAATGTCGATTGATGATGTGCAAAGTCACTTCTCACAGGAAATATATTTGTATATCTTTAAGAGTTTTGCCTAATTAAACGTTGTAGCTTGCTAAGTGAGTGGAGACAGTGGCAGAGATGTCATCGTCTGAACACAACAGCAGTCCTCTCCATGTGGTCCGCACCAGTGGAGACTGACTGCTGCAGTGGAAGTCTCCCCTGTCACTATATCCTCCCTCCCCATGTGGTCCGCACCAGTGGAGAGCGAAAGCTACAGTGGGAGGAGCCTGTAAGGCACAAGTGGAGTCCTCTGAACAGCGCAGGAGATCACTGCAAGTCATCCGCAACAAGCTGCCACCCGCCGACCAGGCCCCCCTGTTAAACCTGAATCCCCCCCGTCGGCAAAGACACCGGGGGAGCACACGGCCACACCAGAAGGTGCAGCAGCATGCGTCCGGCGTGCAGAGCCCCAGGAGGGAATGTGGTGGGGTGCAAGGAAGAGCCCGATGACAACCGAAGGGAGCAGGAGTGCTCCCCCGACACCATGACAGACCTCTCCACCTGCTGTCTGAATTTAAGGGAACGTGGGCCAGTATGTCGTCCCGCGATGCCCCAGATGCGAAAAACCATGAGGGAATTTCGAGTGATGACCTGCCAAGTCTGTGCTCACTGGGACACATCCTCAGTTGTGTGCCTTAGGATCATCGAGTGTTTCGACCCGTTACCACAAGACACTCTCCCCCAAGGAAGGTCCAGCCAAAGATGTACGGTCTTTGGTGTGTGTCCCTCCTATGCTGCTCTACACTGGCCACTTGTATTTTAAAGGCTTGTGTTTTTAGAGAAATAAAGTCTTAAAAATCATGTTGAGCGCCTATTTTGAGACAGTTAAGATAAACTAAAGCCTTAATTTGGGGGGGCTCCCAAATGCAACCAGCCAAGTTTCATTGTTACTCACCCAGAATGTCCTGTAGCATCCCCTTAACAAGCACACAACACAGCTGTTGCTAAGCAGGCAGGACCAGAGAGCCAGCTCCATCCCAGCCCCAAAGTCCACCCCTGCAATGTCCAGGAGAAACCCCGCCAGAGCAGAGCCCTCCCAGCCACCACAGAGGTCCGGAAGACCAAAGCCAGCAGAGACTCGCTCTGCCTCCTTGATCCCCAATGGACCCAGGGCCAAGAAAAAAGCCAACTCAATGTGCTCCATACACCGCACAACAACAAAGAGTGGAAAAAGGAAAAAAAATAAAAATTGAAAATGTCAAAAGGTATAAAAAGTCCATATCCAACAGCAGGCCAATTGAAGAAATGAAGAAAGAAATCCTCTGCAGGGTAAAGTCCTTCATCTGAATTTGCTTTTTGGTTTGGCAATGGCCAAAGCTGGCCAAGTCACTGAAGCTGCTACGCTTTTCCCTTAGGGTGCAGCACTCTGCAAGTGACAGCCACTCCCCCTGTGTGTGAAGGGGTGAAAGGCACTCTGGGTAAACAACAAGAAAAGGAGGGGGAAGGGGAGAGAGAGAGGAGGAGGGGGATAAGCCTGCTCCACTAGTCTGAATGAGGCAGTGCAAAGCCTTATGGGTAAACACGCCCCCTGACTGTGAATGTGGGTAAAAATGCTCTTTTCTAACAGTAATTACACTGGTATATATAAAAATTCTATGTAAACTAACTCTGTTATGGTGTGTCTTTGTCAAATACCAAAAAACTACTTCTTAATCTTTTTATGGTCCATTGCACCGTGAGGGAGGTGGCTGGACAGCCCAGTAGTATGCTGGGGCAAAACACACAGAGGATCATGCCCTCAATGCTAGGCTGTGGCCACAAGAGGGCGCCATCTGTGAAAAGTAAACTGTCAAAACAAAGGAAGCCCTAAAAGAGCTGCCATATATGCCTACAGTTATACCTACACTCACAGGAAGAACTGGTGTCAGGCTGTGGCCACAGGAGGGCGCCATCTGTGAAAAGTAAACTGTCAAAATAAAAGAAGCCCTAAAAGAGCTGCCATATATCAGTACATCTATACCCACACTCACAGTCAGAACCAGTGTCACGCTGTGGCCACAAGGGGGCGTCAGCAGTGAAAATTGACAATTTAGACAATTCAATTGTGGACAATACTCTACAATTACTATCCCTGCTTGGGGGGCTGATGCAGGTGAAATGGTCATAGAGTAGGGTTAGGCACAGGGAAGGAAGTGGTTAAGGTCAGGGCTCAGGAACAGGGCTGGGCATATACTAGAAAAGAAAATGACAGAAAAGATAGGTGGTTGGGATTAGGCATTAGGGTTGGGTTTAGGGATTAGGGTTGGGATTAGGCATTGCAGAGAAAAAAAATATATAGAGGAAAGAAAACTGAATAGGAGCCCGGGGGGCAGAGAGGTTAGTATGGGGATTTCACGGCCCCTGCCAGGCACATGATGAGAGCACAGAAGTCCAGTGAACAAGGGGGGGTTATTTGGGTTGTACCGAGGCATTAAGTAGTGTCTTCCAAGGGGTGATAGGCTGCAGGGGGAGCAGCATCATGGTGACATGGATTGCAGCTGATGCATGACCGTAGTGGAACAAGCCTAGCACTCCGCCGATATCAGGGGGCTTCTTCATTAAGCCTCAGGTTCTGAAACGGGGAGCAGCTGTTGACTTGTCCTTCCACTAAGTCATGTTAGGGGGCAAGTATGTGGAACGCACGGTGGCTGCAGTGGGCGCTGCAGATGGGGAGAGAGGAGAGAGGAGATCCTTTTGGACGTGTACGAGTTGACGTAGGTGACGAAGAGGGAGCGCATCCATGTGTGTGGGTGGGTTCCTGTCAGGACAGACATGAGAACAGTTGACAAGTATAGGGAGTTGAGATCCTTTTTGGCATGCACGCAGGCGCAAAGATGAAGAGGGAGTGCATCCAGGTGTGAGGAGTACAGGGAGTGAGGCTCCATTTGGGCGTGCAAGAGGAGACGCGGGGGGTGAAGAGGGAGTGCAGCCAGATGTGTGTGGGTTAGGGTCCCGTGCAGGAGGCACATGAGAAGAGTTGGCAATTATAGGGAGAGGATATCCTTTTGGGCATGTACGCAGGCGCGAAGATGAAGAGGGAGTGCATCCAGGTGTGAGGAGTACAGGGGGTGAGGATCCATTGTGGCACGTACGCAGGCGCGAAGATGAAGAGGGAGTGTTTCCAGGTGTATGGCATCCTGTGAGGAGGCACATGAGGAGAAAGGGCAAGTCCAGAAAGGGGCGTTGGTGGGCATGGCCATAGGCGTCATGTTTGTGCTTTACAAGGGCAATTAGGCAGCGGGGGGAGCACCTTTGTGCTGATCTGGGCTGCAGGGTGATGCATGATGGGAGAGAAACAAGTCGAGTGCTCCTCCCATATCAGTGGACTTGCCTGGGAAGCCTCACGGGCTGATAGAGGGAGCTTCTGTTGACTTGTCACTGTGGTAACCATGTGAGGGGGCGATTAAGTGCAGAAGGTGCTGCAGATGGGGAGAGGCGATATCCTTTTGGGCATGCATGAGGAGACATGGGGGATAAAGAGGGAGCGCATCCATGTGTGTGGGTGGGTTCCTGTCAGGACTCACATGAGAAGGGTGGACAAGTATAGGGAGTGGAGATCCTTTTGGGCATTTACGCAGGCGCGAAGATGAAGAGGGAGTGCATCCAGGTGTGAGGAGTACAGGGAGTGAGGATCCATTTTGGCATGTACGCAGGCGCGAAGATGAAGAGGGAGTGTTTCCAGGTGAATGGCATCCTGAGAGGAGGCACATGAGGAGAAAGGGCAAATCCAGAAGGGGGCATTGGTGGGCGTGGCCATAGGCATCAGGTTTGAGCTGTACAAGGGCAAATAGGCAGGGGGGGAAAACACCGTTGTGCTGATCTGGGCTGCAGGTGATGCGTGATAGTAGGGAAACAAGTCGAGTGCTCCTCCCATATCAGTGGACTTGCCTGGGAAGCCTCACGGGCTGATAGAGGGAGCTTCTGTTGACTTGTCACTGTGGTAACCATGTGAGGGGGCGATTAAGTGCAGAAGGTGCTGCAGATGGGGAGAGGCGAGATCCTTTTGGGCGTGCACGAGGAGACATGGGGGATAAAGAGGGAGCGTATCCACGTGTGTGGGTGGGTTCCTGTCAGGACTCACATGAGAAGGGTGGACAAGTATAGGGAGTGGAGATCCTTTTGGGCACATACGCAGGCGCGAAGATGAAGAGGGAGTGCATCCAGGTGTGAGGAGTACAGGGAGTGGAGATCCTTTTGGGCATGCACGCAGGCGCGAAGATGAAGAGGGAGTGTTTCCATGTGTATGGCATCCTGTGAGGAGGCACATGAGGAGAATGGGCAAGGCAAGAGCATGGGGCATGGGTGGGCGAGTACGTAGGCATGACGCTTTTACCTTTAAGGGATGAGAGGCTGCTAACATGGGCTGCAGGTGATGCATGACTGTAGAAAAACAAGTCGAGTGCGCCTCATATATCAGTGGGCTTGCGTGGGAAGCCTCAGGGTCCGACAAAGGGAGCCTCAGCTGACTTGTCCTTCCAGTAGCCATGTGAGGGGGCGATTAAGTGTCTTGTAATGCAGAGTTAGCAGCAGAGGGGGAGAGGCGAAATCCTGTTGAGCGTTCCTAACGAGACATGAGTGATGAGGAGGGACCGCTTGCGTGTTCGGTGCTCTGGTGTGCCCTGGCAGGGAGCAGTTAAGAGGAAGTTTTGGTGGATAGGGTTAGTAACCTGACAGGAGCTGGCCCAGTAAAAAAAGTTTCCAGGTGGAGGAGGTAGTTAAATAAAACTTCCCAGGCTAGGCCCCATGGAAGGAGAAAGTAATAGTCTATTTAACAAAAAATATTTTTATTAGTATGGTTGAATATAACAAATAATTGTTGCAATGAAATGCAGCGAGAGATAATCTTCAAGACAATTATAGTCTGGCAGCCTGATTACAGTAGCCTACAGACTGTGACCTCAGAGTGTACTTTGTATTCATAGAATTTGCATGTTCTGGATAGAATTACCACCAGCCCATGTAGATGTCAGACTACTCCTGATCACACTACAGTTGCCGTGTAATCAAGAGAATAAGATTTTACAAAAAGGGAGAAAATGGTCCTGCCGCCACATATTTAGAGATTATGACAAAAACAATTGCAGTCTGGTAGCCTGATTACAGGAACCCCCAGACTGTGACATCACAGCATATTGTGTATACATAGATTTGTCATGGTCTGGATCGAATTACCACCAGCCCATGTAGAGGTCAGACTAGTATTGATCACACTACATTTGCCGTGTGATCGAGATGCTTAGGGTTTGCAAAGAGGGAGAAAACGGTCATGCCGCAACATATTGGGTTGAATGAGAGGAGCTGGTCCGAGGCACTGGCTAGGGTTAGGTATAGTGGTGAAGTACTCAGAGTCTCTCCCTATGTTGACCAACGACAACATAGTTTGGGGTAGAGAGACAGAGGAATGCACGGGCCGCCGCAAGTTAGTCCCCATCTCACCTCCCACTTGCTAGCATGACCGGTGATAGAGGAGAGAAGAACAGGTGGAGGAAGAGGAAGAGTTGGTTGAGAGGGGGAACGCCTTTAGCGAACCAGCTATGCCTAATGGCAGGACAAATCCACACCACAGTAGAGTGTGTAATGGCTCAATAAATACTGCCTGAAATATCTACAAAAAATGCTGACTAGGGCGTGTCCAGCGTCAGGTCAGAGAAAGAAAAGAAGGAGGGGTTAGGATTAGACGTGAAGGGGGGAGAGGTTGAGGTTAGGATAACCGACTGGTGTGGCCATATGAACAACCAAGCAGACCGGCAAAACACAGAAAGAAATCACAGGAAGGTCAAAGGGGAAGACAGCATTAGGGACAGTTGCAGTCTGCAAAAGAAAAGTCATTAGATATTATTGATTGCAAAGTGAGCAGAGACAGTGCTTGAGGAATCATCATGACAGTATGCGGCACAAGTGGAAGCATCCCCACGACGCCGACGACCACCGCCCGTCCCCCTGAAGGGAACAGGAAGAGCCCCCAGACATCACGACAGACGCATCCACCTGTTGTCTGAATTTAAGGGAACGTGGGTAAACATGTCGTCCCGCGATGCCCCAAGGGCGAAAAACCTGGTAGGAATTTCGATTGATGATGTGCAAAGTCAGTTCTCACAGGAAATATATTAGTATATCTTTGAGAGTTTTGCCTAAGTAAACGTTGCAGCTTGCTAAGTGAGTGGAGACAGTGGCAGAGATGTCATCGTCTGAATCATGACAGCAGTCCTCTCCATGTGGTCCGCACCAGTGGAGACTGACTGCTGCAGTGGAAGTCTCCCCTGTCACTACATCCTCCCTCCCCATGTGGTCCGCACCAGTGGAGAGCGAAAGCTACAGTGGGAGGAGCCTGTATGGCACAAGTGGAGTCCTCTGAACAGCGCAGCAGATCACTGCAAGTCATCCGCAACAAGCTGCCACCAGCCGACCAGGCCCCCCTGTTAAACCTGAATCCCCCCCGTCGGCAAAGACACCGGGGGAGCACACGGCCACACCAGAAGGTGCAGCAGCATGCGTCCGGCGTGCAGAGCCCCAGGAGGGAATGTGGTGGGGTGCAAGGAAGAGCCCGATGACAACCGAAGGGAGCAGGAGTGCTCCCCCGACACCATGACAGACCTCTCCACCTGCTGTCTGAATTTAAGGGAACGTGGGCCAGTATGTCGTCCCGCGATGCCCCAGATGCGAAAAACCATGAGGGAATTTCGAGTGATGACCTGCCAAGTCTGTGCTCACTGGGACACATCCTCAGTTGTGTGCCTTAGGATCATCGAGTGTTTCGACCCGTTACCACAAGACACTCTCCCCCAAGGAAGGTCCAGCCAAAGATGTACGGTCTTTGGTGTGTGTCCCTCCTATGCTGCTCTACACTGGCCACTTGTATTTTAAAGGCTTGTGTTTTTAGAGAAATAGATTCTAAAAAATAATGTTGAGCGCCTATTTTGAGACAGTTACAATAAACTAAAGCCTTAATTTGGGGGGGCTCCCAAATGCAACCAGCCAAGCTTCATTGTTACTCACCCAGAATGTCCTGTAGCATCCCCTTAAAAAGCACACAACACAGATGTTGCTGAGCAGGCAGGACCAGAGAGCCAGCTCCATCCCAGCCCCAAGGTCCACCCCTGCAATGTCCAGGAGAAAGCCCGCCAGAGCAGAGCCCTCCCGGCCACCACAGAGGTCCGGAGGACCAAGGCCAGCAGAGACTCGCTCTGCCTCCTTGATCCCCAATGGACTCAGGGCCAAGAAAAAAGCCAACTCAATGTGTTCCATACACCGCACAACAACAAAGAGTGGAAAAAGGAAAAAAAATAAATAAATAAAAATTGAAAATGTAAAAAGGTATAAAAAGTCCATATCCAACAGCAGGCCAATTGAAGAAATGAAGAAAGAAATCCTCTGCAGGGTAAAGTCCTTCATCTGAATTTGCTGTTTTGGTTTGCAATGGCCAAAGCTGGCCAAGTCACTGAAGCTGCTACGCTTTTCCCTTAGGGTGCAGCACTCTGCAAGTGACAGCCACTCCCCCTGTGTGTGAAGGGGTGAAAGGCACTCTGGGTAAACAACAAGAAAAGGAGGGGTGAAGGGGAGAGAGAGAGGAGGGGGATAAGCCTGCTCCACTGGTCTGAGTGAGGCGGTGCAAAGCCTTATGGGTAAACACGCCCCCTGACTGTGAATGTGGGAAAAAAATGCTCTTTTCTAACAGTAATTATACTGGTATATATAAAAAGTCTATGTAAACTAATTCTGGTATGGTGTGTCTTTGTCAAATACCAAAAAACTACTTGTTAATCTTTTTATGGTCCATTGCACCATGAGGGAGGTGACTGGACCGCCCAGTAGTATGCTGGGGCAAAACACACAGAGGGTCATGCTCTCAATGCTAGGCTGTGGCCACAAGAGGGCGCCATCTGTGAAAAGTAAACTATCAAAACAAAGGAAGCCCTAAAAGAGCTGCCATATATGCCTACAGTTATACCTACACTCACAGGAAGAACTGGTGTCAGGCTGTGGCCACAGGAGGGCGCCAGCTGTGAAAAGTAAACTATCAAAACAAAGGAAGCCCTAAAAGAGCTGCCATATATGCCTACATCTACAACCACACTCACAGTCAGAACCAGTGTCATGCTGTGGCCACAAGGGGGCGCCAGCAGTGAAAATTGAAAATTTTGACAATTCAATTGTGGACAATACTCTATAATTCCAATCCCTGCTTGGGGGCTGATGCAGGTTAAATGGCCATAGACTAGGGTTAGGCACAGGGAGGGAAGGGGTTGAGGTCAGGGTTAAGGAACAGGGCTGGACATATACTAGAAACGAAAATGTCAGAAAAGTAAAGTGGTTGGGTTTAGGCATAAGGGTTGGGTTTAGGGATCAGGGTTGGGATTAGGCATTGCAGAGAAAAAAAATATAGAGGAAAGAAAACTGAATAGGAGCTCTGGGGGCAGAGAGGTTAGTATGGGGATTTCACGGCCCCTGCCAGGCACCTGATGAGAGCACAGAAGTCCAGTGAGCAAGGGGCGGTTATTTGGCTTGTACCGCGGCATGGACAGACATGAGAACAGTTGACAAGTATAGGGAGTTGAGATCCTTTTGGGCATGCACGCAGGCGCAAAGATAAAGAGGGAGTGCATCCAGGTGTGAGGAGTACAGGGAGTGAGGCTCCATTTGGGCTTGCATGAGGAGACGCGGGGGATGAAGAGGGAGTGCAGCCAGATGTGTGTGGATTAGGGTCCCGTGCAGGAGGCACATGAGAAGAGTTGGCAATTACAGGGAGAGGGTATCCTTTTCGGCATGTACGCAGGCGCGAAGATGAAGAGGGAGTGCATCCAGGTGTGAGGAGTACAGGGAGTGAGGATCCATTGTGGCCCGTACGCAGGCGCGAAGATGAAGAGGGAGTGTGTCCAGGTGTATGGCAACCTGTGAGGAGGCACATGAGGAGAAAGGGCAAGTCCAGAAAGGGGCGTTGGTGGGCGTGGCCATAGGCATCATGTTAGTGCTTTACAAGGGCAAATAGGCAGCGGGGGAGCACCTTTGTGCTGATCTGGGCTGCAGGGTGATGCATGATAGGAGAGAAACAAGTCGAGTGCTCCTCCCATATCAGTGGACTTGCCTGGGAAGCCTCACGGGCTGATAGAGGGAGCTTCTGTTGACTTGTCACTGTGGTAACCATGTGAGGGGGCGATTAAGTGCAGAAGGTGCTGCAGATGGGGAGAGGCGATATCCTTTTGGGCATGCATGAGGAGACATGGGGGATAAAGAGGGAGTGCATCCATGTGTGTGGGTGGGTTCCTGTCAGGACTCACATGAGAAGGGTGGACAAGTATAGGGAGTGGAGATCCTTTTGGGCACATACGCAGGCGCGAAGATGCAGAGGGAGTGCATCCAGGTGTGAGGAGTACAGGGAGTGGAGATCCATTTGGGCATGCACGCAGGCGCGAAGATGAAGAGGGAGTGTTTCCATGTGTATGGCATCCTGTGAGGAGGCACATGAGGAGAATGGGCAAGGCAAGAGCATGGGGCATGGGTGGGCGAGTACGTAGGCATGACGCTTTTCCTTTTAAGGGATGAGAGGCTGCTACATGGGCTACAGGTGATGCATGACTGTAGAAAAACAAGTCGAGTGCGCCTCATATATCAGTGGGCTTGCTTGGGAAGCCTCAGGGTCTGATAAAGGGAGCCTCAGCTGACTTGTCTCTCCAGTAGCCATGTGAGGGGGGCGATTAAGTGTCTTGTAGTGCAGAGTGAGCAGCAGAGGGGGAGAGGCGACATCCTTTTGAGCGGTCCTGACGAGACATGAGTGATGAGGAGGGAGCGCTTGCATGGTCGGTGCTCTGGTGTGCCCTGGCAGGGAGCAGTTAAGAGGAAGTTTTGGTGGATAGGGTTAGTAACCTGACAGGAGCTGGCCCAGTAAAAAAAGTTTCCAGGTGGAGGAGGTAGTTAAATAAAACTCCCCAGGCTAGGCCCCATGGAAGGAGAAAGTAATAGTCTATTTAACAAAAAATATTTTTATTAGTATTGTTGAATATAACAAGTAATTGTTGCAATGAAATGCAGCGAGAGATAATCTTCAAGACAATTATAGTCTGGCAGCCTGATTACAGTAGCCTACAGACTGTGACCTCAGAGTGTACTTTGTATTCATAGAATTTGCATGTTCTGGATAGAATTACCACCAGCCCATGTAGATGTCAGACTACTCCTGATCACACTACAGTTGCCGTGTAATCAAGAGAATAAGATTTTACAAAAAGGGAGAAAATGGTCCTGCCGCCACATATTTAGAGATTATGACAAAAACAATTGCAGTCTGGTAGCCTGATTACAGGAACCCCCAGACTGTGACATCACAGCATATTGTGTATACATAGATTTGTCATGGTCTGGATCGAATTACCACCAGCCCATGTAGAGGTCAGACTAGTATTGATCACACTACATTTGCCGTGTGATCGAGATGCTTGGGGTTTGCAAAGAGGGAGAAAACGGTCATGCCGCAACATATTGGGTTGAATGAGAGGAGCTGGTCCGAGGCACTGGCTAGGGTTAGGTATAGTGGTGAAGTACTCAGAGTCTCTCCCTATGTTGACCAACGACAACATAGTTTGGGGTAGAGAGACAGAGGAATGCACGGGCCGCCGCAAGTTAGTCCCCATCTCACCTCCCACTTGCTAGCATGACCGGTGATAGAGGAGAGAAGAACAGGTGGAGGAGAGGAAGCGTCGGTTGAGAGGGGGAACGCCTTTAGCGAACCAGCTATGCCTAATGGCAGGACAAATCCACACCACAGTAGATTGTGTAATGGCTCAATAAATACTGCCTGAAATATCTACAAAAAATGCTGACTAGGGCGTGTCCAGCGTCAGGTCAGAGAAAGAAAAGAAGGAGGGGTTAGGATTAGACGTGAAGGGGGGAGAGGTTGAGGTTAGGATAACCGACTGGTGTGGCCATATGAACAACCAAGCAGACCGGCAAAACACAGAAAGAAATCACAGGAAGGTCAAAGGGGAAGACAGCATTAGGGACAGGTGCAGTCTGCAAAAGAAAAGTCATTAGATATTATTGATTGCAAAGTGAGCAGAGACAGTGCTTGAGGAATCATCATGACAGTATGCGGCACAAGTGGAAGCATCCCCACGACGCCGATGACCACCGTCCGTCCCCCTGAAGGGAACAGGAAGAGCCCCCAGACATCACGACAGACGCATCCACCCGTTGTCTGAATTTAAGGGAACGTGGGTCAACATGTCGTCCCGCGATGCCCCAAGGGCGAAAAACCTGGTAGGAATTTCGATTGATGATGTGCAAAGTCAGTGCTCACAGGAAATATATTAGTATATCTTTGAGAGTTTTGCCTAATTAAACGTTGTAGCTTGCTAAGTGAGTGGAGACAGTGGCAGAGATGTCATCGTCTGAATCATAACAGCAGTCCTCTCCATGTGGTCCGCACCAGTGGAGACTGACTGCTGCAGTGGAAGTCTCCCCTGTCACTACATCCTCCTCCCCATGTGGTCCGCACCAGTGGAGAGCGAAAGCTACAGTGGGAGGAGCCTGTAAGGCACAAGTGGAGTCCTCTGAACAGCGCAGGAGATCACTGCAAGTCATCCGCAACAAGCTGCCACCAGCCGACCAGGCCCCCCTGTTAAACCTGAATCCCCCCCGTCGGCAAAGACACCGGGGGAGCACACGGCCACACCAGAAGGTGCAGCAGCATGCGTCCGGCGTGCAGAGCCCCAGGAGGGAATGTGGTGGGGTGCAAGGAAGAGCCCGATGACAACCGAAGGGAGCAGGAGTGCTCCCCCGACACCATGACAGACCTCTCCACCTGCTGTCTGAATTTAAGGGAACGTGGGCCAGTATGTCGTCCCGCGATGCCCCAGATGCGAAAAACCATGAGGGAATTTCGAGTGATGACCTGCCAAGTCTGTGCTCACTGGGACACATCCTCAGTTGTGTGCCTTAGGATCATCGAGTGTTTCGACCCGTTACCACAAGACACTCTCCCCCAAGGAAGGTCCAGCCAAAGATGTACGGTCTTTGGTGTGTGTCCCTCCTATGCTGCTCTACACTGGCCACTTGTATTTTAAAGGCTTGTGTTTTTAGAGAACTAGATTTTAAAATTATTTTTCAGCGCCTATTTTGAGACAGTGAAGCTAAACTAAAGCCTTAATTTGGGGGGGCTCCCAAATGCAACCAGCCAAGTTTCATTGTTACTCACCCAGAATGTCCTGTAGCATCCCCTTAAAAAGCACACAACACAGCTGTTGCTAAGCAGGCAGGACCAGAGAGCCAGCTCCATCCCAGCCCCAAAGTCCACCCCAGCAATGTCCAGGAGAAAGCCCGCCAGAGCAGAGCCCCCCGGCCACCACAGAGGATCGGAAGACCAAGGCCAGCAGAGACTCGCTCTGCCTCCTTGATCCCCGATGGACTCAGGGCCAAGAAAAAAGCCAACTCAATGTGTTCCATACACCGCACAACAACAAAGAGTGGAAAAAGGAGAAATAAAAATTGAAAATGTAAAAAGGCATAAAAAGTCCAAATCCAAGAGCAGGCCAATTGAAGAAATGAAGAAAGAAATCCTCTGCAGAGTAAAGTCCTTCATCAGAATTTGCTTTTTTGATTTGCAATGGCCAAAGCTGGCCAAGTCACTGAAGCTGCTACGCTTCTCCCTTAGGGTGCAGCACCCTGCAAGTGACAGCCACTCCCCCTGTGTGTGAAGGGGTGAAAGGCACTCTGGGTAAACAACAAGAAAAGGAGGGGTGAAGGGGAGAGAGAGAGGAGGGGGATAAGCCTGCTCCACTGGTCAGAGTGAGGCGGTGCAAAGCCTTATGGGTAAACACGCCCCCTGACTGTGAATGTGGGAAAAAAATGCTCTTTTCTAACAGTAATTATACTGGTATATATAAAAAGTCTATGTAAACTAATTCTGGTATGGTGTGTCTTTGTCAAATACCAAAAAACTACTTGTTAATCTTTTTATGGTCCATTGCACCATGAGGGAGGTGACTGGACCGCCCAGTAGTATGCTGGGGCAAAACACACAGAGGGTCATGCTCTCAATGCTAGGCTGTGGCCACAAGAGGGCGCCATCTGTGAAAAGTAAACTATCAAAACAAAGGAAGCCCTAAAAGAGCTGCCATATATGCCTACAGTTATACCTACACTCACAGGAAGAACTGGTGTCAGGCTGTGGCCACAGGAGGGCGCCAGCTGTGAAAAGTAAACTATCAAAACAAAGGAAGCCCTAAAAGAGCTGCCATATATGCCTACATCTACAACCACACTCACAGTCAGAACCAGTGTCATGCTGTGGCCACAAGGGGGCGCCAGCAGTGAAAATTGAAAATTTTGACAATTCAATTGTGGACAATACTCTATAATTCCAATCCCTGCATGGGGGCTGATGCAGGTTAAATGGCCATAGACTAGGGTTAGGCACAGGGAGGGAAGGGGTTGAGGTCAGGGTTAAGGAACAGGGCTGGACATATACTAGAAACGAAAATGTCAGAAAAGTAAAGTGGTTGGGTTTAGGCATAAGGGTTGGGTTTAGGGATTAGGGTTGGGATTAGGCATTGCAGAGAAAAAAAATATAGAGGAAAGAAAACTGAATAGGAGCTCTGGGGGCAGAGAGGTTAGTATGGGGATTTCACGGCCCCTGCCAGGCACCTGATGAGAGCACAGAAGTCCAGTGAGCAAGGGGCGGTTATTTGGCTTGTACCGCGGCATGGACAGACATGAGAACAGTTGACAAGTATAGGGAGTTGAGACCCTTTTGGGCATGCACGCAGGCGCAAAGATAAAGAGGGAGTGCATCCAGGTGTGAGGAGTACAGGGAGTGAGGCTCCATTTGGGCTTGCATGAGGAGACGCGGGGGATGAAGAGGGAGTGCAGCCAGATGTGTGTGGATTAGGGTCCCGTGCAGGAGGCACATGAGAAGAGTTGGCAATTACAGGGAGAGGGTATCCTTTTCGGCATGTACGCAGGCGCGAAGATGAAGAGGGAGTGCATCCAGGTGTGAGGAGTACAGGGAGTGAGGATCCATTGTGGCCCGTACGCAGGCGCGAAGATGAAGAGGGAGTGTGTCCAGGTGTATGGCAACCTGTGAGGAGGCACATGAGGAGAAAGGGCAAGTCCAGAAAGGGGCGTTGGTGGGCGTGGCCATAGGCATCATGTTAGTGCTTTACAAGGGCAAATAGGCAGCGGGGGAGCACCTTTGTGCTGATCTGGGCTGCAGGGTGATGCATGATAGGAGAGAAACAAGTCGAGTGCTCCTCCCATATCAGTGGACTTGCCTGGGAAGCCTCACGGGCTGATAGAGGGAGCTTCTGTTGACTTGTCACTGTGGTAACCATGTGAGGGGGCGATTAAGTGCAGAAGGTGCTGCAGATGGGGAGAGGCGATATCCTTTTGGGCATGCATGAGGAGACATGGGGGATAAAGAGGGAGTGCATCCATGTGTGTGGGTGGGTTCCTGTCAGGACTCACATGAGAAGGGTGGACAAGTATAGGGAGTGGAGATCCTTTTGGGCACATACGCAGGCGCGAAGATGCAGAGGGAGTGCATCCAGGTGTGAGGAGTACAGGGAGTGGAGATCCATTTGGGCATGCACGCAGGCGCGAAGATGAAGAGGGAGTGTTTCCATGTGTATGGCATCCTGTGAGGAGGCACATGAGGAGAATGGGCAAGGCAAGAGCATGGGGCATGGGTGGGCGAGTACGTAGGCATGACGCTTTTCCTTTTAAGGGATGAGAGGCTGCTACATGGGCTACAGGTGATGCATGACTGTAGAAAAACAAGTCGAGTGCGCCTCATATATCAGTGGGCTTGCTTGGGAAGCCTCAGGGTCTGATAAAGGGAGCCTCAGCTGACTTGTCTCTCCAGTAGCCATGTGAGGGGGGCGATTAAGTGTCTTGTAGTGCAGAGTGAGCAGCAGAGGGGGAGAGGCGACATCCTTTTGAGCGGTCCTGACGAGACATGAGTGATGAGGAGGGAGCGCTTGCATGGTCGGTGCTCTGGTGTGCCCTGGCAGGGAGCAGTTAAGAGGAAGTTTTGGTGGATAGGGTTAGTAACCTGACAGGAGCTGGCCCAGTAAAAAAAGTTTCCAGGTGGAGGAGGTAGTTAAATAAAACTCCCCAGGCTAGGCCCCATGGAAGGAGAAAGTAATAGTCTATTTAACAAAAAATATTTTTATTAGTATTGTTGAATATAACAAGTAATTGTTGCAATGAAATGCAGCGAGAGATAATCTTCAAGACAATTATAGTCTGGCAGCCTGATTACAGTAGCCTACAGACTGTGACCTCAGAGTGTACTTTGTATTCATAGAATTTGCATGTTCTGGATAGAATTACCACCAGCCCATGTAGATGTCAGACTACTCCTGATCACACTACAGTTGCCGTGTAATCAAGAGAATAAGATTTTACAAAAAGGGAGAAAATGGTCCTGCCGCCACATATTTAGAGATTATGACAAAAACAATTGCAGTCTGGTAGCCTGATTACAGGAACCCCCAGACTGTGACATCACAGCATATTGTGTATACATAGATTTGTCATGGTCTGGATCGAATTACCACCAGCCCATGTAGAGGTCAGACTAGTATTGATCACACTACATTTGCCGTGTGATCGAGATGCTTGGGGTTTGCAAAGAGGGAGAAAACGGTCATGCCGCAACATATTGGGTTGAATGAGAGGAGCTGGTCCGAGGCACTGGCTAGGGTTAGGTATAGTGGTGAAGTACTCAGAGTCTCTCCCTATGTTGACCAACGACAACATAGTTTGGGGTAGAGAGACAGAGGAATGCACGGGCCGCCGCAAGTTAGTCCCCATCTCACCTCCCACTTGCTAGCATGACCGGTGATAGAGGAGAGAAGAACAGGTGGAGGAAGAGGAAGCGTCGGTTGAGAGGGGGAACGCCTTTAGCGAACCAGCTATGCCTAATGGCAGGACAAATCCACACCACAGTAGATTGTGTAATGGCTCAATAAATACTGCCTGAAATATCTACAAAAAATGCTGACTAGGGCGTGTCCAGCGTCAGGTCAGAGAAAGAAAAGAAGGAGGGGTTAGGATTAGACGTGAAGGGGGGAGAGGTTGAGGTTAGGATAACCGACTGGTGTGGCCATATGAACAACCAAGCAGACCGGCAAAACACAGAAAGAAATCACAGGAAGGTCAAAGGGGAAGACAGCATTAGGGACAGGTGCAGTCTGCAAAAGAAAAGTCATTAGATATTATTGATTGCAAAGTGAGCAGAGACAGTGCTTGAGGAATCATCATGACAGTATGCGGCACAAGTGGAAGCATCCCCACGACGCCGATGACCACCGTCCGTCCCCCTGAAGGGAACAGGAAGAGCCCCCAGACATCACGACAGACGCATCCACCCGTTGTCTGAATTTAAGGGAACGTGGGTCAACATGTCGTCCCGCGATGCCCCAAGGGCGAAAAACCTGGTAGGAATTTCGATTGATGATGTGCAAAGTCAGTGCTCACAGGAAATATATTAGTATATCTTTGAGAGTTTTGCCTAATTAAACGTTGTAGCTTGCTAAGTGAGTGGAGACAGTGGCAGAGATGTCATCGTCTGAATCATAACAGCAGTCCTCTCCATGTGGTCCGCACCAGTGGAGACTGACTGCTGCAGTGGAAGTCTCCCCTGTCACTACATCCCCCCTCCCCATGTGGTCCGCACCAGTGGAGAGCGAAAGCTACAGTGGGAGGAGCCTGTAAGGCACAAGTGGAGTCCTCTGAACAGCGCAGGAGATCACTGCAAGTCATCCGCAACAAGCTGCCACCAGCCGACCAGGCCCCCCTGTTAAACCTGAATCCCCCCCGTCGGCAAAGACACCGGGGGAGCACACGGCCACACCAGAAGGTGCAGCAGCATGCGTCCGGCGTGCAGAGCCCCAGGAGGGAATGTGGTGGGGTGCAAGGAAGAGCCCGATGACAACCGAAGGGAGCAGGAGTGCTCCCCCGACACCATGACAGACCTCTCCACCTGCTGTCTGAATTTAAGGGAACGTGGGCCAGTATGTCGTCCCGCGATGCCCCAGATGCGAAAAACCATGAGGGAATTTCGAGTGATGACCTGCCAAGTCTGTGCTCACTGGGACACATCCTCAGTTGTGTGCCTTAGGATCATCGAGTGTTTCGACCCGTTACCACAAGACACTCTCCCCCAAGGAAGGTCCAGCCAAAGATGTACGGTCTTTGGTGTGTGTCCCTCCTATGCTGCTCTACACTGGCCACTTGTATTTTAAAGGCTTGTGTTTTTAGAGAAATAGATTTTTAAAATTATTTTTCAGCGCCTATTTTGAGACAGTGAAGCTAAACTAAAGCCTTAATTTGGGGGGGCTCCCAAATGCAACCAGCCAAGTTTCATTGTTACTCACCCAGAATGTCCTGTAGCATCCCCTTAAAAAGCACACAACACAGCTGTTGCTAAGCAGGCAGGACCAGAGAGCCAGCTCCATCCCAGCCCCAAAGTCCACCCCAGCAATGTCCAGGAGAAAGCCCGCCAGAGCAGAGCCCCCCCGGCCACCACAGAGGATCGGAAGACCAAGGCCAGCAGAGACTCGCTCTGCCTCCTTGATCCCCGATGGACTCAGGGCCAAGAAAAAAGCCAACTCAATGTGTTCCATACACCGCACAACAACAAAGAGTGGAAAAAGGAGAAATAAAAATTGAAAATGTAAAAAGGCATAAAAAGTCCAAATCCAAGAGCAGGCCAATTGAAGAAATGAAGAAAGAAATCCTCTGCAGAGTAAAGTCCTTCATCAGAATTTGCTTTTTTGATTTGCAATGGCCAAAGCTGGCCAAGTCACTGAAGCTGCTACGCTTCTCCCTTAGGGTGCAGCACCCTGCAAGTGACAGCCACTCCCCCTGTGTGTGAAGGGGTGAAAGGCACTCTGGGTAAACAACAAGAAAAGGAGGGGTGAAGGGGAGAGAGAGAGGAGGGGGATAAGCCTGCTCCACTGGTCAGAGTGAGGCGGTGCAAAGCCTTATGGGTAAACACGCCCCCTGACTGTGAATGTGGGAAAAAAATGCTCTTTTCTAACAGTAATTATACTGGTATATATAAAAAGTCTATGTAAACTAATTCTGGTATGGTGTGTCTTTGTCAAATACCAAAAAACTACTTGTTAATCTTTTTATGGTCCATTGCACCATGAGGGAGGTGACTGGACCGCCCAGTAGTATGCTGGGGCAAAACACACAGAGGGTCATGCTCTCAATGCTAGGCTGTGGCCACAAGAGGGCGCCATCTGTGAAAAGTAAACTATCAAAACAAAGGAAGCCCTAAAAGAGCTGCCATATATGCCTACAGTTATACCTACACTCACAGGAAGAACTGGTGTCAGGCTGTGGCCACAGGAGGGCGCCAGCTGTGAAAAGTAAACTATCAAAACAAAGGAAGCCCTAAAAGAGCTGCCATATATGCCTACATCTACAACCACACTCACAGTCAGAACCAGTGTCATGCTGTGGCCACAAGGGGGCGCCAGCAGTGAAAATTGAAAATTTTGACAATTCAATTGTGGACAATACTCTATAATTCCAATCCCTGCATGGGGGCTGATGCAGGTTAAATGGCCATAGACTAGGGTTAGGCACAGGGAGGGAAGGGGTTGAGGTCAGGGTTAAGGAACAGGGCTGGACATATACTAGAAACGAAAATGTCAGAAAAGTAAAGTGGTTGGGTTTAGGCATAAGGGTTGGGTTTAGGGATTAGGGTTGGGATTAGGCATTGCAGAGAAAAAAAATATAGAGGAAAGAAAACTGAATAGGAGCTCTGGGGGCAGAGAGGTTAGTATGGGGATTTCACGGCCCCTGCCAGGCACCTGATGAGAGCACAGAAGTCCAGTGAGCAAGGGGCGGTTATTTGGCTTGTACCGCGGCATGGACAGACATGAGAACAGTTGACAAGTATAGGGAGTTGAGACCCTTTTGGGCATGCACGCAGGCGCAAAGATAAAGAGGGAGTGCATCCAGGTGTGAGGAGTACAGGGAGTGAGGCTCCATTTGGGCTTGCATGAGGAGACGCGGGGGATGAAGAGGGAGTGCAGCCAGATGTGTGTGGATTAGGGTCCCGTGCAGGAGGCACATGAGAAGAGTTGGCAATTACAGGGAGAGGGTATCCTTTTCGGCATGTACGCAGGCGCGAAGATGAAGAGGGAGTGCATCCAGGTGTGAGGAGTACAGGGAGTGAGGATCCATTGTGGCCCGTACGCAGGCGCGAAGATGAAGAGGGAGTGTGTCCAGGTGTATGGCAACCTGTGAGGAGGCACATGAGGAGAAAGGGCAAGTCCAGAAAGGGGCGTTGGTGGGCGTGGCCATAGGCATCATGTTAGTGCTTTACAAGGGCAAATAGGCAGCGGGGGAGCACCTTTGTGCTGATCTGGGCTGCAGGGTGATGCATGATAGGAGAGAAACAAGTCGAGTGCTCCTCCCATATCAGTGGACTTGCCTGGGAAGCCTCACGGGCTGATAGAGGGAGCTTCTGTTGACTTGTCACTGTGGTAACCATGTGAGGGGGCGATTAAGTGCAGAAGGTGCTGCAGATGGGGAGAGGCGATATCCTTTTGGGCATGCATGAGGAGACATGGGGGATAAAGAGGGAGTGCATCCATGTGTGTGGGTGGGTTCCTGTCAGGACTCACATGAGAAGGGTGGACAAGTATAGGGAGTGGAGATCCTTTTGGGCACATACGCAGGCGCGAAGATGCAGAGGGAGTGCATCCAGGTGTGAGGAGTACAGGGAGTGGAGATCCATTTGGGCATGCACGCAGGCGCGAAGATGAAGAGGGAGTGTTTCCATGTGTATGGCATCCTGTGAGGAGGCACATGAGGAGAATGGGCAAGGCAAGAGCATGGGGCATGGGTGGGCGAGTACGTAGGCATGACGCTTTTCCTTTTAAGGGATGAGAGGCTGCTACATGGGCTACAGGTGATGCATGACTGTAGAAAAACAAGTCGAGTGCGCCTCATATATCAGTGGGCTTGCTTGGGAAGCCTCAGGGTCTGATAAAGGGAGCCTCAGCTGACTTGTCTCTCCAGTAGCCATGTGAGGGGGGCGATTAAGTGTCTTGTAGTGCAGAGTGAGCAGCAGAGGGGGAGAGGCGACATCCTTTTGAGCGGTCCTGACGAGACATGAGTGATGAGGAGGGAGCGCTTGCATGGTCGGTGCTCTGGTGTGCCCTGGCAGGGAGCAGTTAAGAGGAAGTTTTGGTGGATAGGGTTAGTAACCTGACAGGAGCTGGCCCAGTAAAAAAAGTTTCCAGGTGGAGGAGGTAGTTAAATAAAACTCCCCAGGCTAGGCCCCATGGAAGGAGAAAGTAATAGTCTATTTAACAAAAAATATTTTTATTAGTATTGTTGAATATAACAAGTAATTGTTGCAATGAAATGCAGCGAGAGATAATCTTCAAGACAATTATAGTCTGGCAGCCTGATTACAGTAGCCTACAGACTGTGACCTCAGAGTGTACTTTGTATTCATAGAATTTGCATGTTCTGGATAGAATTACCACCAGCCCATGTAGATGTCAGACTACTCCTGATCACACTACAGTTGCCGTGTAATCAAGAGAATAAGATTTTACAAAAAGGGAGAAAATGGTCCTGCCGCCACATATTTAGAGATTATGACAAAAACAATTGCAGTCTGGTAGCCTGATTACAGGAACCCCCAGACTGTGACATCACAGCATATTGTGTATACATAGATTTGTCATGGTCTGGATCGAATTACCACCAGCCCATGTAGAGGTCAGACTAGTATTGATCACACTACATTTGCCGTGTGATCGAGATGCTTGGGTTTGCAAAGAGGGAGAAAACGGTCATGCCGCAACATATTGGGTTGAATGAGAGGAGCTGGTCCGAGGCACTGGCTAGGGTTAGGTATAGTGGTGAAGTACTCAGAGTCTCTCCCTATGTTGACCAACGACAACATAGTTTGGGGTAGAGAGACAGAGGAATGCACGGGCCGCCGCAAGTTAGTCCCCATCTCACCTCCCACTTGCTAGCATGACCGGTGATAGAGGAGAGAAGAACAGGTGGAGGAAGAGGAAGCGTCGGTTGAGAGGGGGAACGCCTTTAGCGAACCAGCTATGCCTAATGGCAGGACAAATCCACACCACAGTAGATTGTGTAATGGCTCAATAAATACTGCCTGAAATATCTACAAAAAATGCTGACTAGGGCGTGTCCAGCGTCAGGTCAGAGAAAGAAAAGAAGGAGGGGTTAGGATTAGACGTGAAGGGGGGAGAGGTTGAGGTTAGGATAACCGACTGGTGTGGCCATATGAACAACCAAGCAGACCGGCAAAACACAGAAAGAAATCACAGGAAGGTCAAAGGGGAAGACAGCATTAGGGACAGGTGCAGTCTGCAAAAGAAAAGTCATTAGATATTATTGATTGCAAAGTGAGCAGAGACAGTGCTTGAGGAATCATCATGACAGTATGCGGCACAAGTGGAAGCATCCCCACGACGCCGATGACCACCGTCCGTCCCCCTGAAGGGAACAGGAAGAGCCCCCAGACATCACGACAGACGCATCCACCCGTTGTCTGAATTTAAGGGAACGTGGGTCAACATGTCGTCCCGCGATGCCCCAAGGGCGAAAAACCTGGTAGGAATTTCGATTGATGATGTGCAAAGTCAGTGCTCACAGGAAATATATTAGTATATCTTTGAGAGTTTTGCCTAATTAAACGTTGTAGCTTGCTAAGTGAGTGGAGACAGTGGCAGAGATGTCATCGTCTGAATCATAACAGCAGTCCTCTCCATGTGGTCCGCACCAGTGGAGACTGACTGCTGCAGTGGAAGTCTCCCCTGTCACTACATCCCCCCTCCCCATGTGGTCCGCACCAGTGGAGAGCGAAAGCTACAGTGGGAGGAGCCTGTAAGGCACAAGTGGAGTCCTCTGAACAGCGCAGGAGATCACTGCAAGTCATCCGCAACAAGCTGCCACCAGCCGACCAGGCCCCCCTGTTAAACCTGAATCCCCCCCGTCGGCAAAGACACCGGGGGAGCACACGGCCACACCAGAAGGTGCAGCAGCATGCGTCCGGCGTGCAGAGCCCCAGGAGGGAATGTGGTGGGGTGCAAGGAAGAGCCCGATGACAACCGAAGGGAGCAGGAGTGCTCCCCCGACACCATGACAGACCTCTCCACCTGCTGTCTGAATTTAAGGGAACGTGGGCCAGTATGTCGTCCCGCGATGCCCCAGATGCGAAAAACCATGAGGGAATTTCGAGTGATGACCTGCCAAGTCTGTGCTCACTGGGACACATCCTCAGTTGTGTGCCTTAGGATCATCGAGTGTTTCGACCCGTTACCACAAGACACTCTCCCCCAAGGAAGGTCCAGCCAAAGATGTACGGTCTTTGGTGTGTGTCCCTCCTATGCTGCTCTACACTGGCCACTTGTATTTTAAAGGCTTGTGTTTTTAGAGAAATAGATTTTTAAAATTATTTTTCAGCGCCTATTTTGAGACAGTGAAGCTAAACTAAAGCCTTAATTTGGGGGGGCTCCCAAATGCAACCAGCCAAGTTTCATTGTTACTCACCCAGAATGTCCTGTAGCATCCCCTTAAAAAGCACACAACACAGCTGTTGCTAAGCAGGCAGGACCAGAGAGCCAGCTCCATCCCAGCCCCAAAGTCCACCCCAGCAATGTCCAGGAGAAAGCCCGCCAGAGCAGAGCCCCCCCGGCCACCACAGAGGATCGGAAGACCAAGGCCAGCAGAGACTCGCTCTGCCTCCTTGATCCCCGATGGACTCAGGGCCAAGAAAAAAGCCAACTCAATGTGTTCCATACACCGCACAACAACAAAGAGTGGAAAAAGGAGAAATAAAAATTGAAAATGTAAAAAGGCATAAAAAGTCCAAATCCAAGAGCAGGCCAATTGAAGAAATGAAGAAAGAAATCCTCTGCAGAGTAAAGTCCTTCATCAGAATTTGCTTTTTTGATTTGCAATGGCCAAAGCTGGCCAAGTCACTGAAGCTGCTACGCTTCTCCCTTAGGGTGCAGCACCCTGCAAGTGACAGCCACTCCCCCTGTGTGTGAAGGGGTGAAAGGCACTCTGGGTAAACAACAAGAAAAGGAGGGGTGAAGGGGAGAGAGAGAGGAGGGGGATAAGCCTGCTCCACTGGTCAGAGTGAGGCGGTGCAAAGCCTTATGGGTAAACACGCCCCCTGACTGTGAATGTGGGAAAAAAATGCTCTTTTCTAACAGTAATTATACTGGTATATATAAAAAGTCTATGTAAACTAATTCTGGTATGGTGTGTCTTTGTCAAATACCAAAAAACTACTTGTTAATCTTTTTATGGTCCATTGCACCATGAGGGAGGTGACTGGACCGCCCAGTAGTATGCTGGGGCAAAACACACAGAGGGTCATGCTCTCAATGCTAGGCTGTGGCCACAAGAGGGCGCCATCTGTGAAAAGTAAACTATCAAAACAAAGGAAGCCCTAAAAGAGCTGCCATATATGCCTACAGTTATACCTACACTCACAGGAAGAACTGGTGTCAGGCTGTGGCCACAGGAGGGCGCCAGCTGTGAAAAGTAAACTATCAAAACAAAGGAAGCCCTAAAAGAGCTGCCATATATGCCTACATCTACAACCACACTCACAGTCAGAACCAGTGTCATGCTGTGGCCACAAGGGGGCGCCAGCAGTGAAAATTGAAAATTTTGACAATTCAATTGTGGACAATACTCTATAATTCCAATCCCTGCATGGGGGCTGATGCAGGTTAAATGGCCATAGACTAGGGTTAGGCACAGGGAGGGAAGGGGTTGAGGTCAGGGTTAAGGAACAGGGCTGGACATATACTAGAAACGAAAATGTCAGAAAAGTAAAGTGGTTGGGTTTAGGCATAAGGGTTGGGTTTAGGGATTAGGGTTGGGATTAGGCATTGCAGAGAAAAAAAATATAGAGGAAAGAAAACTGAATAGGAGCTCTGGGGGCAGAGAGGTTAGTATGGGGATTTCACGGCCCCTGCCAGGCACCTGATGAGAGCACAGAAGTCCAGTGAGCAAGGGGCGGTTATTTGGCTTGTACCGCGGCATGGACAGACATGAGAACAGTTGACAAGTATAGGGAGTTGAGACCCTTTTGGGCATGCACGCAGGCGCAAAGATAAAGAGGGAGTGCATCCAGGTGTGAGGAGTACAGGGAGTGAGGCTCCATTTGGGCTTGCATGAGGAGACGCGGGGGATGAAGAGGGAGTGCAGCCAGATGTGTGTGGATTAGGGTCCCGTGCAGGAGGCACATGAGAAGAGTTGGCAATTACAGGGAGAGGGTATCCTTTTCGGCATGTACGCAGGCGCGAAGATGAAGAGGGAGTGCATCCAGGTGTGAGGAGTACAGGGAGTGAGGATCCATTGTGGCCCGTACGCAGGCGCGAAGATGAAGAGGGAGTGTGTCCAGGTGTATGGCAACCTGTGAGGAGGCACATGAGGAGAAAGGGCAAGTCCAGAAAGGGGCGTTGGTGGGCGTGGCCATAGGCATCATGTTAGTGCTTTACAAGGGCAAATAGGCAGCGGGGGAGCACCTTTGTGCTGATCTGGGCTGCAGGGTGATGCATGATAGGAGAGAAACAAGTCGAGTGCTCCTCCCATATCAGTGGACTTGCCTGGGAAGCCTCACGGGCTGATAGAGGGAGCTTCTGTTGACTTGTCACTGTGGTAACCATGTGAGGGGGCGATTAAGTGCAGAAGGTGCTGCAGATGGGGAGAGGCGATATCCTTTTGGGCATGCATGAGGAGACATGGGGGATAAAGAGGGAGTGCATCCATGTGTGTGGGTGGGTTCCTGTCAGGACTCACATGAGAAGGGTGGACAAGTATAGGGAGTGGAGATCCTTTTGGGCACATACGCAGGCGCGAAGATGCAGAGGGAGTGCATCCAGGTGTGAGGAGTACAGGGAGTGGAGATCCATTTGGGCATGCACGCAGGCGCGAAGATGAAGAGGGAGTGTTTCCATGTGTATGGCATCCTGTGAGGAGGCACATGAGGAGAATGGGCAAGGCAAGAGCATGGGGCATGGGTGGGCGAGTACGTAGGCATGACGCTTTTCCTTTTAAGGGATGAGAGGCTGCTACATGGGCTACAGGTGATGCATGACTGTAGAAAAACAAGTCGAGTGCGCCTCATATATCAGTGGGCTTGCTTGGGAAGCCTCAGGGTCTGATAAAGGGAGCCTCAGCTGACTTGTCTCTCCAGTAGCCATGTGAGGGGGGCGATTAAGTGTCTTGTAGTGCAGAGTGAGCAGCAGAGGGGGAGAGGCGACATCCTTTTGAGCGGTCCTGACGAGACATGAGTGATGAGGAGGGAGCGCTTGCATGGTCGGTGCTCTGGTGTGCCCTGGCAGGGAGCAGTTAAGAGGAAGTTTTGGTGGATAGGGTTAGTAACCTGACAGGAGCTGGCCCAGTAAAAAAAGTTTCCAGGTGGAGGAGGTAGTTAAATAAAACTCCCCAGGCTAGGCCCCATGGAAGGAGAAAGTAATAGTCTATTTAACAAAAAATATTTTTATTAGTATTGTTGAATATAACAAGTAATTGTTGCAATGAAATGCAGCGAGAGATAATCTTCAAGACAATTATAGTCTGGCAGCCTGATTACAGTAGCCTACAGACTGTGACCTCAGAGTGTACTTTGTATTCATAGAATTTGCATGTTCTGGATAGAATTACCACCAGCCCATGTAGATGTCAGACTACTCCTGATCACACTACAGTTGCCGTGTAATCAAGAGAATAAGATTTTACAAAAAGGGAGAAAATGGTCCTGCCGCCACATATTTAGAGATTATGACAAAAACAATTGCAGTCTGGTAGCCTGATTACAGGAACCCCCAGACTGTGACATCACAGCATATTGTGTATACATAGATTTGTCATGGTCTGGATCGAATTACCACCAGCCCATGTAGAGGTCAGACTAGTATTGATCACACTACATTTGCCGTGTGATCGAGATGCTTGGGGTTTGCAAAGAGGGAGAAAACGGTCATGCCGCAACATATTGGGTTGAATGAGAGGAGCTGGTCCGAGGCACTGGCTAGGGTTAGGTATAGTGGTGAAGTACTCAGAGTCTCTCCCTATGTTGACCAACGACAACATAGTTTGGGGTAGAGAGACAGAGGAATGCACGGGCCGCCGCAAGTTAGTCCCCATCTCACCTCCCACTTGCTAGCATGACCGGTGATAGAGGAGAGAAGAACAGGTGGAGGAAGAGGAAGCGTCGGTTGAGAGGGGGAACGCCTTTAGCGAACCAGCTATGCCTAATGGCAGGACAAATCCACACCACAGTAGATTGTGTAATGGCTCAATAAATACTGCCTGAAATATCTACAAAAAATGCTGACTAGGGCGTGTCCAGCGTCAGGTCAGAGAAAGAAAAGAAGGAGGGGTTAGGATTAGACGTGAAGGGGGGAGAGGTTGAGGTTAGGATAACCGACTGGTGTGGCCATATGAACAACCAAGCAGACCGGCAAAACACAGAAAGAAATCACAGGAAGGTCAAAGGGGAAGACAGCATTAGGGACAGGTGCAGTCTGCAAAAGAAAAGTCATTAGATATTATTGATTGCAAAGTGAGCAGAGACAGTGCTTGAGGAATCATCATGACAGTATGCGGCACAAGTGGAAGCATCCCCACGACGCCGATGACCACCGTCCGTCCCCCTGAAGGGAACAGGAAGAGCCCCCAGACATCACGACAGACGCATCCACCCGTTGTCTGAATTTAAGGGAACGTGGGTCAACATGTCGTCCCGCGATGCCCCAAGGGCGAAAAACCTGGTAGGAATTTCGATTGATGATGTGCAAAGTCAGTGCTCACAGGAAATATATTAGTATATCTTTGAGAGTTTTGCCTAATTAAACGTTGTAGCTTGCTAAGTGAGTGGAGACAGTGGCAGAGATGTCATCGTCTGAATCATAACAGCAGTCCTCTCCATGTGGTCCGCACCAGTGGAGACTGACTGCTGCAGTGGAAGTCTCCCCTGTCACTACATCCCCCCTCCCCATGTGGTCCGCACCAGTGGAGAGCGAAAGCTACAGTGGGAGGAGCCTGTAAGGCACAAGTGGAGTCCTCTGAACAGCGCAGGAGATCACTGCAAGTCATCCGCAACAAGCTGCCACCAGCCGACCAGGCCCCCCTGTTAAACCTGAATCCCCCCCGTCGGCAAAGACACCGGGGGAGCACACGGCCACACCAGAAGGTGCAGCAGCATGCGTCCGGCGTGCAGAGCCCCAGGAGGGAATGTGGTGGGGTGCAAGGAAGAGCCCGATGACAACCGAAGGGAGCAGGAGTGCTCCCCCGACACCATGACAGACCTCTCCACCTGCTGTCTGAATTTAAGGGAACGTGGGCCAGTATGTCGTCCCGCGATGCCCCAGATGCGAAAAACCATGAGGGAATTTCGAGTGATGACCTGCCAAGTCTGTGCTCACTGGGACACATCCTCAGTTGTGTGCCTTAGGATCATCGAGTGTTTCGACCCGTTACCACAAGACACTCTCCCCCAAGGAAGGTCCAGCCAAAGATGTACGGTCTTTGGTGTGTGTCCCTCCTATGCTGCTCTACACTGGCCACTTGTATTTTAAAGGCTTGTGTTTTTAGAGAAATAGATTTTTAAAATTATTTTTCAGCGCCTATTTTGAGACAGTGAAGCTAAACTAAAGCCTTAATTTGGGGGGGCTCCCAAATGCAACCAGCCAAGTTTCATTGTTACTCACCCAGAATGTCCTGTAGCATCCCCTTAAAAAGCACACAACACAGCTGTTGCTAAGCAGGCAGGACCAGAGAGCCAGCTCCATCCCAGCCCCAAAGTCCACCCCAGCAATGTCCAGGAGAAAGCCCGCCAGAGCAGAGCCCCCCCGGCCACCACAGAGGATCGGAAGACCAAGGCCAGCAGAGACTCGCTCTGCCTCCTTGATCCCCGATGGACTCAGGGCCAAGAAAAAAGCCAACTCAATGTGTTCCATACACCGCACAACAACAAAGAGTGGAAAAAGGAGAAATAAAAATTGAAAATGTAAAAAGGCATAAAAAGTCCAAATCCAAGAGCAGGCCAATTGAAGAAATGAAGAAAGAAATCCTCTGCAGAGTAAAGTCCTTCATCAGAATTTGCTTTTTTGATTTGCAATGGCCAAAGCTGGCCAAGTCACTGAAGCTGCTACGCTTCTCCCTTAGGGTGCAGCACCCTGCAAGTGACAGCCACTCCCCCTGTGTGTGAAGGGGTGAAAGGCACTCTGGGTAAACAACAAGAAAAGGAGGGGTGAAGGGGAGAGAGAGAGGAGGGGGATAAGCCTGCTCCACTGGTCAGAGTGAGGCGGTGCAAAGCCTTATGGGTAAACACGCCCCCTGACTGTGAATGTGGGAAAAAAATGCTCTTTTCTAACAGTAATTATACTGGTATATATAAAAAGTCTATGTAAACTAATTCTGGTATGGTGTGTCTTTGTCAAATACCAAAAAACTACTTGTTAATCTTTTTATGGTCCATTGCACCATGAGGGAGGTGACTGGACCGCCCAGTAGTATGCTGGGGCAAAACACACAGAGGGTCATGCTCTCAATGCTAGGCTGTGGCCACAAGAGGGCGCCATCTGTGAAAAGTAAACTATCAAAACAAAGGAAGCCCTAAAAGAGCTGCCATATATGCCTACAGTTATACCTACACTCACAGGAAGAACTGGTGTCAGGCTGTGGCCACAGGAGGGCGCCAGCTGTGAAAAGTAAACTATCAAAACAAAGGAAGCCCTAAAAGAGCTGCCATATATGCCTACATCTACAACCACACTCACAGTCAGAACCAGTGTCATGCTGTGGCCACAAGGGGGCGCCAGCAGTGAAAATTGAAAATTTTGACAATTCAATTGTGGACAATACTCTATAATTCCAATCCCTGCATGGGGGCTGATGCAGGTTAAATGGCCATAGACTAGGGTTAGGCACAGGGAGGGAAGGGGTTGAGGTCAGGGTTAAGGAACAGGGCTGGACATATACTAGAAACGAAAATGTCAGAAAAGTAAAGTGGTTGGGTTTAGGCATAAGGGTTGGGTTTAGGGATTAGGGTTGGGATTAGGCATTGCAGAGAAAAAAAATATAGAGGAAAGAAAACTGAATAGGAGCTCTGGGGGCAGAGAGGTTAGTATGGGGATTTCACGGCCCCTGCCAGGCACCTGATGAGAGCACAGAAGTCCAGTGAGCAAGGGGCGGTTATTTGGCTTGTACCGCGGCATGGACAGACATGAGAACAGTTGACAAGTATAGGGAGTTGAGACCCTTTTGGGCATGCACGCAGGCGCAAAGATAAAGAGGGAGTGCATCCAGGTGTGAGGAGTACAGGGAGTGAGGCTCCATTTGGGCTTGCATGAGGAGACGCGGGGGATGAAGAGGGAGTGCAGCCAGATGTGTGTGGATTAGGGTCCCGTGCAGGAGGCACATGAGAAGAGTTGGCAATTACAGGGAGAGGGTATCCTTTTCGGCATGTACGCAGGCGCGAAGATGAAGAGGGAGTGCATCCAGGTGTGAGGAGTACAGGGAGTGAGGATCCATTGTGGCCCGTACGCAGGCGCGAAGATGAAGAGGGAGTGTGTCCAGGTGTATGGCAACCTGTGAGGAGGCACATGAGGAGAAAGGGCAAGTCCAGAAAGGGGCGTTGGTGGGCGTGGCCATAGGCATCATGTTAGTGCTTTACAAGGGCAAATAGGCAGCGGGGGAGCACCTTTGTGCTGATCTGGGCTGCAGGGTGATGCATGATAGGAGAGAAACAAGTCGAGTGCTCCTCCCATATCAGTGGACTTGCCTGGGAAGCCTCACGGGCTGATAGAGGGAGCTTCTGTTGACTTGTCACTGTGGTAACCATGTGAGGGGGCGATTAAGTGCAGAAGGTGCTGCAGATGGGGAGAGGCGATATCCTTTTGGGCATGCATGAGGAGACATGGGGGATAAAGAGGGAGTGCATCCATGTGTGTGGGTGGGTTCCTGTCAGGACTCACATGAGAAGGGTGGACAAGTATAGGGAGTGGAGATCCTTTTGGGCACATACGCAGGCGCGAAGATGCAGAGGGAGTGCATCCAGGTGTGAGGAGTACAGGGAGTGGAGATCCATTTGGGCATGCACGCAGGCGCGAAGATGAAGAGGGAGTGTTTCCATGTGTATGGCATCCTGTGAGGAGGCACATGAGGAGAATGGGCAAGGCAAGAGCATGGGGCATGGGTGGGCGAGTACGTAGGCATGACGCTTTTCCTTTTAAGGGATGAGAGGCTGCTACATGGGCTACAGGTGATGCATGACTGTAGAAAAACAAGTCGAGTGCGCCTCATATATCAGTGGGCTTGCTTGGGAAGCCTCAGGGTCTGATAAAGGGAGCCTCAGCTGACTTGTCTCTCCAGTAGCCATGTGAGGGGGGCGATTAAGTGTCTTGTAGTGCAGAGTGAGCAGCAGAGGGGGAGAGGCGACATCCTTTTGAGCGGTCCTGACGAGACATGAGTGATGAGGAGGGAGCGCTTGCATGGTCGGTGCTCTGGTGTGCCCTGGCAGGGAGCAGTTAAGAGGAAGTTTTGGTGGATAGGGTTAGTAACCTGACAGGAGCTGGCCCAGTAAAAAAAGTTTCCAGGTGGAGGAGGTAGTTAAATAAAACTCCCCAGGCTAGGCCCCATGGAAGGAGAAAGTAATAGTCTATTTAACAAAAAAATATTTTTATTAGTATTGTTGAATATAACAAGTAATTGTTGCAATGAAATGCAGCGAGAGATAATCTTCAAGACAATTATAGTCTGGCAGCCTGATTACAGTAGCCTACAGACTGTGACCTCAGAGTGTACTTTGTATTCATAGAATTTGCATGTTCTGGATAGAATTACCACCAGCCCATGTAGATGTCAGACTACTCCTGATCACACTACAGTTGCCGTGTAATCAAGAGAATAAGATTATACAAAAAGGGAGAAAATGGTCCTGCCGCCACATATTTAGAGATTATGGCAAAAACAATTGCAGTCTGGTAGCCTGATTACAGGAACCCCCAGACTGTGACATCACAGCATATTGTGTATACATAGATTTGTCATGGTCTGGATCGAATTACCACCAGCCCAGGTAGAGGTCAGACTAGTATTGATCACACTACATTTGCCGTGTGATCGAGATGTTTAGGGTTTGCAAAGAGGGAGAAAACGGTCATGCCGCAACATATTGGGTTGAATGAGAGGAGCTGGTCCGAGGCACTGGCTAGGGTTAGGTATAGTGGTGAAGTACTCAGAGTCTCCCCCTATGTTGACCAACGACAACATAGTTTGGGGTAGAGAGACAGAGGAATGCACGGGCCGCCGCAAGTTAGTCCCCATCTCACCTCCCACTTGCTAGCATGACCGGTGATAGAGGAGAGAAGAACAGGTGGAGGAGTAGGAAGAGTTGGTTGAGAGGGGGAACGCCTTTAGCGAACCAGCTATGCCTAATGGCAGGACCAATCCACACCACAGTAGAGTGTGTAATGGCTCAATAAATACTGCCTGAAATATCTACAAAAAATGCTGACTAGGGCGTGTCCAGCGTCAGGTCAGAGAAAGAAAAGAAGGAGGGGTTAGGATTAGACGTGAAGGGGGGAGAGGTTGAGGTTAGGATAACCGACTGGTGTGGCCATATGAACAACCAAGCAGACCGGCAAAACACAGAAAGAAATCACAGGAAGGTCAAAGGCAAAGACAGCATTAGGGACAGGTGCAGTCTGCAAAAGAAAAGTCATTAGATGTTGTGGCCTGCAAAGTGAGTAGAGACAGTGCTTGTGGAATCATCATGACAGTATGCGGCACAAGTGGAAGCATCCCCACGACGCCGATGGCCACCGCCCGTCCCCCTGAAGGGAACAGGAAGAGCCCCCAGACATCACGACAGACGCATCCACCCGTTGTCTGAATTTAAGGGAACGTGGGTCAACATTTCGTCCCGCGATGCCCCAAGGGCGAAAAACCTGGTAGGAATTTCGATTGATGATGTGCAAAGTCAGTGCTCACAGGAAATATATTTGTATATCTTTAAGAGTTTTGCCTAATTAAACGTTGTAGCTTGCTAAGTGAGTGGAGACAGTGGCAGAGATGTCATCGTCTGAACATGACAGCAGTCCTCTCCATGTGGTCCGCACCAGTGGAGAGTGACTGCTGCAGTGGAAGTCTCCCCTGTCACTATATCCTCCCTCCCCATGTGGTCCGCACCAGTGGAGAGCGAAAGCTACAGTGGGAGGAGCCTGTAAGGCACAAGTGGAGTCCTCTGAACAGCGCAGGAGATCACGGCAAGTCATCCGCAACAAGCTGCCACCAGCCGACCAGGCCCCCCTGTTAAACCTGAATCCCCCCCGTCGGCAAAGACACCGGGGGAGCACACGGCCACACCAGAAGGTGCAGCAGCATGCGTCCGGCGTGCAGAGCCCCAGGAGGGAATGTGGTGGGGTGCAAGGAAGAGCCCGATGACAACCGAAGGCAGCAGGAGTGCTCCCCCGACACCATGACAGACCTCTCCACCTGCTGTCTGAATTTAAGGGAATGTGGGCCAGTATGTCGTCCCGCGATGCCCCAGATGCGAAAAACCATGAGGGAATTTCGAGTGATGACCTGCCAAGTCTGTGCTCACTGGGACACATCCTCAGTTGTGTGCCTTAGGATCATCGAGTGTTTCGACCCGTTACCACAAGACACTCTCCCCCAAGGAAGGTCCAGCCAAAGATGTACGGTCTTTGGTGTGTGTCCCTCCTATGCTGCTCTACACTGGCCACTTGTATTTTAAAGGCTTGTGTTTGCAGAGAAATAAATTCTTAAACATAATGTTGAGCGCCTATTTTGAAACAGTAAAGACAAACACTAAAGCCTTAATTTGGGGGGGCTCCCAAATGCAACCAGCCAAGCTTCATTGTTACTCACCCAGAATGTCCTGTAGCATCCCCCGTAAAAAGCACACAACACAGCTGTTGCTAAGCAGGCAGGACCAGAGAGCCAGCTCCATCCCAGCCCCAAAGTCCACCCCAGCAATGTCCAGGAGAAAGCCCGCCAGAGCAGAGCTCTCCCGGCCACCACAGAGGATCGGAAGACCAAGGCCAGCAGAGACTAGCTCTGCCTCCTTGATCCCCAATGGACCCAGGTTCAAGAAAAAAGCCAACTCAATGTGTTCCATACACCGCACAACAACAAAGAGTGGAAAAAGGAAAAAATAAAAATTGAACATGTCAAAAGGTATAAAAAGTCCAAATCCAACAGCAGGCCAATTGAAGAAATGAAGAAAGAAATCCTCTGCAGGGTAAAGTCCTTCATCTGAATTTGCTTTTTTGATTTGCAATGGCCAAAGCTTGCCATGTCACTGAAGCTGCTACGCTTCTCCCTTAGGGTGCAGCACTTTGCAAGTGACAGCCACTCCCCCTGTGTGTGAAGGGGTGAAAGGCACTCTGGGAAAACAACAAGAAAAGGAGGGGGAAGGGGAGAGAGAGAGGAGGAGGGGGATAAGCCTGCTCCACTGGTCTGAGTGAGGCGGTGCAATGCCTTATGGGTAAACACGCCCCCTGACTGTGAATGTGGGTAAAAATGCTCTTTTCTAACAGTAATTACAGTGGTACATATAAAAATTCTATGTAAACTAACTCTGTTATGGTGTGTCTTTGTCAAATACCAAAAAACTACTTCTTAATCTTTTTATGGTCCATTGCACCGTGAGGGAGGTGGCTGGACAGCCCAGTAGTATGCTGGGGCAAAACATACAAAGGATCATGCTCTCAATGCTAGGCTGTGGCCACAAGAGGGCGCCATCTGTGAAAAGTAAACTGTCCAAACAAAGGAAGCCCTAAAAGAGCTGCCATATATGCCTACAGTTATACCTACACTCACAGGAAGAACTGGTGTCAGGCTGTGGCCACAGGAGGGCGCCAGCTGTGAAAAGTAAACTATCAAAACAAAGGAAGCCCTAAAAGAGCTGCCATATATGCCTACATCTACACCCACACTCACAGTCAGAACCAGTGTCATGCTGTGGCCACAAGGGGGCGCCAGCAGTGAAAATTGAAAATTTTGACAATTCAATTGTGGACAATACTCTATAATTCCTATCCCTGCTTGGGGGCTGATGCAGGTTAAATGGCCATAGACTAGGGTTAGGCACAGGGAGGGAAGGGGTTGAGGTCAGGGTTCAGGAACAGGGCTGGACATATACTAGAAACGAAAATGTCAGAAAAGTAAAGTGGTTGGGTTTAGGCATAAGGGTTGGGTTTAGGGATTAGGGTTGGGATTAGGCATTGCAGAGAAAAAAAATGTAGAGGAAAGAAAACTGAATAGGAGCTCTGGGGGCAGAGAGGTTAGTATGGGGATTTCACGGCCCCTGCCAGGCACATGATGAGAGCACAGAAGTCCAGTGAGCAAGGGGCGGTTATTTGGCTTGTACCGCGGCATTAAGTAGTGTCTTCCAAGGGGTGACAGGCTGCAGGGGGAGCAGCATCATGGTGACATGGATTGCAGCTGATGCATGACCGTAGTGGAAGAAGCCTAGCACTCCGCCGATATCAGTGGGCTTCTTCATTAAGCCTCAGGTTCTGAAACGGGGAGCAGCTGTTGACTTGTCCTTCCACTAAGTCATGTTAGGGGGCAAGTATGTGGAACGCACGGTGGCTGCAGTGGGCGCTGCAGATGGGGAGAGAGGAGAGAGGAGATCCTTTTGGACGTGTACGAGTTGACGTAGGTGACGAAGAGGGAGCGCATCCATGTGTGTGGGTGGGTTCCTGTCAGGACAGACATGAGAACAGTTGACAAGTATAGGGAGTTGAGATCCTTTTTGGCATGCACGCAGGCGCAAAGATGAAGAGGGAGTGCATCCAGGTGCGAGGAGTACAGGGAGTGAGGCTCCATTTGGGCGTGCATGAGGAGATGCGGGGGATGAAGAGGGAGTGCAGCCAGATGTGTGTGGGTTAGGGTCCCGCCCGTGCAGGAGGCACATGAGAAGAGTTGGCAATTATAGGGAGACGATATCCTTTTGGGCATTTACGCAGGCGCGAAGATGAAGAGGGAGTGCATCCAGGTGTGAGGAGTACAGGGAGTGAGGATCCATTTTGGCACATACGCAGGCGCGAAGATGAAGAGGGAGTGTTTCCAGGTGTATGGCATCCTGTGAGGAGGCACCTGAGGAGAAAGGGCAAGTCCAGAAAGGGGCGTTGGTGGGCGTGGCCATAGGCATCATGTTTGTGCTTTACAAGGGCAAATAGGCAACGGGGGGAGCACCTTTGTGCTGATCTGGGCTGCAGGTAATACATGATAGGAGAGAAACAAGTCGAGTGCTCCTCCCATATCAGTGGACTTGCCTGGGAAGCCTCACGGGCTGATAGAGGGAGCTTCTGTTGACTTGTCACTGTGGTAACCATGTGAGGGGGCGATTAAGTGCAGAAGGTGCTGCAGATGGGGAGAGGCGAGATCCTTTTGGGCGTGCACGAGGAGACATGGGGGATAAAGAGGGAGCGTATCCACGTGTGTGGGTGGGTTCCTGTCAGGACTCACAGGAGAAGGGTGGACAAGTATAGGGAGTGGAGATCCTTTTGGGCACATACGCAGGCGCGAAGATGAAGAGGGAGTGCATCCAGGTGTGAGGAGTACAGGGAGTGGAGATCCTTTTGGGCATGCACGCAGGCGCGAAGATGAAGAGGGAGTGTTTCCATGTGTATGGCATCCTGTGAGGAGGCACATGAGGAGAATGGGCAAGGCAAGAGCATGGGGCATGGGTGGGCGAGTACGTAGGCATGACGCTTTTACCTTTAAGGGATGAGAGGCTGCTAACATGGGCTGCAGGTGATGCATGACTGTAGAAAAACAAGTCGAGTGCGCCTCATATATCAGTGGGCTTGCGTGGGAAGCCTCAGGGTCCGATAAAGGGAGCCTCAGCTGACTTGTCCCTCCAGTAGCCATGTGAGGGGGCGATTAAGTGTCTTGTAATGCAGAGTTAGCAGCAGAGGGGGAGAGGCGAAATCCTGTTGAGCGTTCCTAACGAGACATGAGTGATGAGGAGGGATCGCTTGCATGTTCGGTGCTCTGGTGTGCCCTGGCAGGGAGCAGTTAAGAGGAAGTTTTGGTGGATAGGGTTAGTAACCTGACAGGAACTGGCCCAGTAAAAAAAGTTTCCAGGTGGAGGAGGTAGTTAAATAAAACTTCCCGGGCTAGGCCCCATGGAAGGAGAAAGTAATGGTATATTTAACAAAAAATATTTAACAAAAAATATTTTTATTAGTATTGTTGAATATAACAAATAATTGTTGCAATGAAATGCAGCGAGAGATAATCTTCAAGACAATTATAGGCTGGCAGCCTGATTACAGTAGCCTACAGACTGTGACCTCAGAGTGTACTTTGTATTCAGAGAATTTGCATGTTCTGGATAGAATTACCACCAGCCCATGTAGATGTCAGACTACTCCTGATCACACTACAGTTGCCGTGTAATCAAGAGAATAAGATTATACAAAAAGGGAGAAAATGGTCCTGCCGCCACATATTTAGAGATTATGGCAAAAACAATTGCAGTCTGGTAGCCTGATTACAGGAACCCCCAGACTGTGACATCACAGCATATTGTGTATACATAGATTTGTCATGGTCTGGATCGAATTACCACCAGCCCAGGTAGAGGTCAGACTAGTATTGATCACACTACATTTGCCGTGTGATCGAGATGTTTAGGGTTTGCAAAGAGGGAGAAAACGGTCATGCCGCAACATATTGGGTTGAATGAGAGGAGCTGGTCCGAGGCACTGGCTAGGGTTAGGTATAGTGGTGAAGTACTCAGAGTCTCCCCCTATGTTGACCAACGACAACATAGTTTGGGGTAGAGAGACAGAGGAATGCACGGGCCGCCGCAAGTTAGTCCCCATCTCACCTCCCACTTGCTAGCATGACCGGTGATAGAGGAGAGAAGAACAGGTGGAGGAGTAGGAAGAGTTGGTTGAGAGGGGGAACGCCTTTAGCGAACCAGCTATGCCTAATGGCAGGACCAATCCACACCACAGTAGAGTGTGTAATGGCTCAATAAATACTGCCTGAAATATCTACAAAAAATGCTGACTAGGGCGTGTCCAGCGTCAGGTCAGAGAAAGAAAAGAAGGAGGGGTTAGGATTAGACGTGAAGGGGGGAGAGGTTGAGGTTAGGATAACCGACTGGTGTGGCCATATGAACAACCAAGCAGACCGGCAAAACACAGAAAGAAATCACAGGAAGGTCAAAGGCAAAGACAGCATTAGGGACAGGTGCAGTCTGCAAAAGAAAAGTCATTAGATGTTGTGGCCTGCAAAGTGAGTAGAGACAGTGCTTGTGGAATCATCATGACAGTATGCGGCACAAGTGGAAGCATCCCCACGACGCCGATGGCCACCGCCCGTCCCCCTGAAGGGAACAGGAAGAGCCCCCAGACATCACGACAGACGCATCCACCCGTTGTCTGAATTTAAGGGAACGTGGGTCAACATTTCGTCCCGCGATGCCCCAAGGGCGAAAAACCTGGTAGGAATTTCGATTGATGATGTGCAAAGTCAGTGCTCACAGGAAATATATTTGTATATCTTTAAGAGTTTTGCCTAATTAAACGTTGTAGCTTGCTAAGTGAGTGGAGACAGTGGCAGAGATGTCATCGTCTGAACATGACAGCAGTCCTCTCCATGTGGTCCGCACCAGTGGAGAGTGACTGCTGCAGTGGAAGTCTCCCCTGTCACTATATCCTCCCTCCCCATGTGGTCCGCACCAGTGGAGAGCGAAAGCTACAGTGGGAGGAGCCTGTAAGGCACAAGTGGAGTCCTCTGAACAGCGCAGGAGATCACGGCAAGTCATCCGCAACAAGCTGCCACCAGCCGACCAGGCCCCCCTGTTAAACCTGAATCCCCCCCGTCGGCAAAGACACCGGGGGAGCACACGGCCACACCAGAAGGTGCAGCAGCATGCGTCCGGCGTGCAGAGCCCCAGGAGGGAATGTGGTGGGGTGCAAGGAAGAGCCCGATGACAACCGAAGGCAGCAGGAGTGCTCCCCCGACACCATGACAGACCTCTCCACCTGCTGTCTGAATTTAAGGGAATGTGGGCCAGTATGTCGTCCCGCGATGCCCCAGATGCGAAAAACCATGAGGGAATTTCGAGTGATGACCTGCCAAGTCTGTGCTCACTGGGACACATCCTCAGTTGTGTGCCTTAGGATCATCGAGTGTTTCGACCCGTTACCACAAGACACTCTCCCCCAAGGAAGGTCCAGCCAAAGATGTACGGTCTTTGGTGTGTGTCCCTCCTATGCTGCTCTACACTGGCCACTTGTATTTTAAAGGCTTGTGTTTGCAGAGAAATAAATTCTTAAACATAATGTTGAGCGCCTATTTTGAAACAGTAAAGACAAACACTAAAGCCTTAATTTGGGGGGGCTCCCAAATGCAACCAGCCAAGCTTCATTGTTACTCACCCAGAATGTCCTGTAGCATCCCCCGTAAAAAGCACACAACACAGCTGTTGCTAAGCAGGCAGGACCAGAGAGCCAGCTCCATCCCAGCCCCAAAGTCCACCCCAGCAATGTCCAGGAGAAAGCCCGCCAGAGCAGAGCTCTCCCGGCCACCACAGAGGATCGGAAGACCAAGGCCAGCAGAGACTAGCTCTGCCTCCTTGATCCCCAATGGACCCAGGTTCAAGAAAAAAGCCAACTCAATGTGTTCCATACACCGCACAACAACAAAGAGTGGAAAAAGGAAAAAATAAAAATTGAACATGTCAAAAGGTATAAAAAGTCCAAATCCAACAGCAGGCCAATTGAAGAAATGAAGAAAGAAATCCTCTGCAGGGTAAAGTCCTTCATCTGAATTTGCTTTTTTGATTTGCAATGGCCAAAGCTTGCCATGTCACTGAAGCTGCTACGCTTCTCCCTTAGGGTGCAGCACTTTGCAAGTGACAGCCACTCCCCCTGTGTGTGAAGGGGTGAAAGGCACTCTGGGAAAACAACAAGAAAAGGAGGGGGAAGGGGAGAGAGAGAGGAGGAGGGGGATAAGCCTGCTCCACTGGTCTGAGTGAGGCGGTGCAATGCCTTATGGGTAAACACGCCCCCTGACTGTGAATGTGGGTAAAAATGCTCTTTTCTAACAGTAATTACAGTGGTACATATAAAAATTCTATGTAAACTAACTCTGTTATGGTGTGTCTTAGGGTTAGGGGTTAGGGTTAGGGTTAGGGTTAGGGTTAGGGGGTTAGGGTTAGGGGTTAGGGAAGGGGAAACGATCCCTTCTCCCAAAGGAGAAGGAAGGTGCACTGTCCTTCCTCCCATCAGACCACCCGTAGTTCCGGTCCCTGTAGGGTCCCCGGTCACGCTTGGCCCGCCGGCCATAGCGGACCACTGTCCATCCGTCCATAGTTTGTCTCTATTTTTTGTTAATTTTTTAATTTTTTAATTTTTTTTGTTTTTTGTGTTTTATTTTTTATGTCAAAAAATCAACTAAAAAAGCTTTCCCAAATGGGGAAAGTAAATTACGAAAACCAAAATTGTTTTAACTGAAAAAAATGTTTTTATTTAAGTTATAATAAACAAAAGAAGGTGTGCCCTAAAAAACGCGACGTTTCGACCTCAATAGGTCTTCCTCAGGCTTACGGCACACTAAAAATATTTTTGTGGCTTGCTGTGTGTGGCTGGTGTCGAGCTGCTCATGTGCAATCATCAGTGTCCAAAGCCGAAATGAGCTCTTGGGCTGATGCACTGCCTTTTATACCCCCCAAAAAAATGTCCAATGTTAACTTTGTGTTTTTGCTTTTTGCATCTCCCCTTTTCATTTTAGCCCCGCCCCCTTTCCTTTCTTTTACTACTATACATGCCAATTGCAATAGTATGAATTTATATTAATAATACCTTCTAAAATAAATTATTATGAATTATATTATATTATATACACTATAATTTTATTTAAGAATCATAAAATAGATTTTAAATATTTATATTAAATATGAAATTTAATTAATTATTTTTTTATTTTTTATTTAAGGGGGTTGGGGTTAGAGTAAAAATTAGGGTTAGGGGTCGCCATAAACTTGGGTTAGGTGCGGGGAACTGAGCCCGTGCCGAAAATGGCCGGGAAGGTGCACTGTCCTTCCCCCACTGTGCCTCTCTCACGTGATCCCAGCCGGGATCATAGGTGTGTCGCCCCCTGCGCCCGTAGCTGACTCTTCTCCATACACCGTCCATCTGGAGAAATTTTTCCTTTACGGTGTATTTAAATAATTACTAGGGTTTATGTGTTATATTGATGTTTTTATAAGGAGATATGTTTTAATTTATGTGCTTATGCACTGTATGTTTTAATCAAATTCTAATTTATATTTAAGTTTAATGAGGATATTTATTAATAAAAGAAAAACCAAGAAGTGAAAAACAAAGAAAAGAACGAAAAAAGGCAAAACAAAGAGAATGTTTGTAAGGAAAAAGCTCTGCACTTGAGCTGCTGCAGAAATAAAGAAAGAGTGTGCTATCCGGCGACGTTTCGACCAAAGTTATGGTCTTCTTCAGGCCTAGCACACTTCTAAAGGGACAAAAGAGAGCTGTTTTTATTCAGAGTGACAGAGATCCTTCTCCTTCTCAGGTCAGAGTAGGTATGACCGCCTCTGCTCCTGCGGCTTCCTTTTATCTCCTCCCCCGGACCCTCTACAGAACTAAGCCCTCCCCCTTGCTACGGTTCCTCCGTACAGGCTTCTGACATGTCCGGGCATGCACAAACTGAACTCTATTTGTTTTCACTGTTTTGTTGCTCAAATGGTCCTAAAAACAAAAATAAAAAATAAAAATAAAGTGTCTGACTGAACTTACAAAGTGAATAAAGGAAAATGAAACCGAACTCAGTCTAAAAAAGTGCTAAAAAAATGTGTTTAAAGCTGCTTCCCCCAGAGATCCTATGTTTAAGGTAGACCGGTATGCTGTATTCTTTTCTTTTTCAGGTGTTCCAGGTAAGTATTGTTCTTTTACAGGTGTTCCAGGTAAGTATTGTTCTTTTACAGGTGTTCCAGGTAAGTATTTTTTTTCTTTTTCAGGTGTTCCAGGTAAGTATTGTGTTCTTTCTTTCTTTCCACAAGTGCTCCAGGTAAGTATTTTCTTTGCACAGGTGTTCCAGGTTAGTATAATTAGTTCAGGTAGGTGTTTGATGTGTATTGGTAAGTATGTTTAGTCATTTCAGGCCCAGGTAAGTGTTTTATGTGTGTTTTTCTTCTTTTCAGGTAAGTATTGTAATGTGTTTTTGCTTTTCAGGGCCTAATTTTATGTGTAACTGTCCCTTAAATGTAACTATACTATGTGTCTTTGTGTTTCAGGTAAGTATTTTAGGTGTAAGTGTCCTTTAATTGTAAATATCCTATGTGTGTCTGTGTGTCAGGTAAGTATGTGGTGTAATTGCCCTTTAAATGTGAATCTATGTGTGTGTTGTTGTTGTTAATTGCCAATTGTGCCTGAAATGACTAAATAAACTGGGTGTGTCCAATTCTCTGTCTCCTTCTATGAATTATTTATTTATATCATGAATTATCTATTTATTTATTTATTTATTTATTTATTTATTTATTAATCTAACTAATCCTATATTAGCAGCTTTAAGGCTGTATGAATTAATCCATTTTTTAAGCTAATATTTATATAATGAAGTAAATACTGCTCTCTGAGGGTTCTATGATATCATTTAATCTCTATATATATAATCTATAGGTATTTATAATAATATATTCTTTCTAGGGGGTTAAGAGTGGTTGGGGTTAGGCCCAAACTAGAATGAGGTTGGGGTCAGGGGTCACCTCAGGGTGAGGTTAGAAAAGAAAAGAAAGGTCAAAGGTTGGGGTTAGGCATTAAGGCCAGAGACTTTGGGTTTAGGCACCTCATCAGAGGCTCTGGATCTAGGCCTCTAATGGCCTCCCTACTCCCCGTGGATCCTTCCAGGTAAGTCCTGACCTCGATCTCAAAGCTTGTTTTTGTTTTCTAGCTCCCTCCAGTTGTGCTCCGGTAGGAGGAAGCCTCCAATCTGCTTTCTTACGTCCAGTGTTGATGTGTCTCGTTGCCCTGCGAAGCTGCGGGCTGGGTGTAAAAGTCAGGCTTTCCTCCTGCACGATTGTTGTCTCCCCCTGTGCGGCTGGCTGAGCCATGGGAATCGGCGTCAAAATTGTTGAGCCGTGCCTGCTTTCATCCCCTGAGACATCCATATCACCTAAAGGAGGACTCCAGCCTGTCTCCTGCTCCTTCTGAGCCTCTTCCTCCTCCTCCTCCACTATGTCTAACAGGCGGCTGTCCTTAGGAATCCCACAACCCTGTGTCTCTCCCTGGCTGGCTCCCCGTGGGTGCTGTCGGGGTGGCAGGCCCGGCTCGGGCCTAAGAGGCTTCTTCACCCTATTTGGCGTGCTATGTGTGCCTCCCCCCCGTTGTTGACCCCGTGGCCGCTGTGGGAGCTGTGGTTGTGGAGCTGGTGTCTGTCTGGTGGCTGGTGCTTGTGTGGGGACTGGTGTCTGTCTCATGACTGGTGCTTGTGTGGGGACTGGTGGCTGTTGCGGGACAGCCGTCTCCGCTTCCAGCACACCTGTGGCTGCTATCAGCGCCTCTGCATGCTCCAAGGTGTCCTGTGTGACATGTGGCAGGTTCCTCCGGGCCCACCTCGTGGCTACCTGGAAGGCTGGCTGCCAGTCACGTACCATGACTGTGGAAAGCTCATCTAACACTTTGTCTAATTCTGTCTGGTAGTGCTCCTCCAAAATCAGCAAAGTGTTGTAGCCCCAGTTCTTGGCATTTCCCCAGATTAAATCCCTGGTACGTGTTGTGGGGGCTGCTGGCTTTATCATTGTGGCCAGCACCTTCTCCATTCTGGAGATCATGCGCGGCTCTGGCTTGTGTGGCTTGAGTGTAACATTTTGCAGGTGGTGCACCAGCTTAATTGCCACGTGCATCTTCCTCACCAGCTGCCCAAACTGTGGGTCAGCAGGCTGTCTCTTAATCTGCTCTGTCTGTACAGGTTCTGGGTTCTGGAATCCAGAAGTTCTCGCAGGGGCACTCTCGTTGCGAGACAGCAGTGGAGGAGGCACTGGCCTGTTAGGTGCGGGGAACTGAGCCCGTGCCGAAAATGGCCGGGAAGGTGCACTGTCCTTCCCCCACTGTGCCTCTCTCACGTGATCCCAGCCGGGATCATAGGTGTGTCGCCCCCTGCGCCCGTAGCTGACTCTTCTCCATACACCGTCCATCTGGAGAAATTTTTCCTTTACGGTGTATTTAAATAATTACTAGGGTTTATGTGTTATATTGATGTTTTTATAAGGAGATATGTTTTAATTTATGTGCTTATGCACTGTATGTTTTAATCAAATTCTAATTTATATTTAAGTTTAATGAGGATATTTATTAATAAAAGAAAAACCAAGAAGTGAAAAACAAAGAAAAGAACGAAAAAAGGCAAAACAAAGAGAATGTTTGTAAGGAAAAAGCTCTGCACTTGAGCTGGGGTTAGGGTTAGGGTTAGGGTTAGGGTTAGGGTTAGGTTATGGGAAGAAGAGCCGGCAGGACAGGCGCACTGCCTATCCCGCCAGGAGTGCACGGTCCATCACATGGATGGTCAGTCCCCCATCCTCATCTCCTATATTTAGGTTTTATATATATTTTTTTTATAGCGGTGTATATAGTTAATAACATAGTTTATTCTAAGTTAGATATATTTATCATAAATTAAAGTTATATCAAGTATAATACCGCTTTTAATTTTTTGGTTTTTAGTTTAGTATTTTTTTACCTATTTTTTTGGGTTTTTTGTTTTACTGTTTTTTTGTTTTTTTTAATTTTTGTTGTTTGGCTTTTGTTTGGTTTTCTTTTAATCTAATTCCCTCCCTATTTGAATTTGGTTAACCTTTTCTTCTTCTGTATGTCTTTCAGGTGGCCCTCGCGACGTTTCGTCCGCAGTTGGGGACTTCTTCAGGCAAGCCACGACATACAGGTATTTCTTTGGAGATGTTGCTCCTTCAGATTCCCACGCCAAACTGATCACTTAGTTGTTTTTTCTCCCTTTTATACTCTCCCTTCCATGAACTTATTTGTCTTTGTTTAACAGATTTGTTTTTTAACTTGTATGTTTGTACCTTTGTTTTTTAACCATCTTGTTTTAATTTGTTATATTTAACTTGTTTCTAGCCTGTTATATATGAATTGTATCCCTATAATGTATTGCTATTTGTATTAATAAATGAGTTGTTTTACCCTATGAATTTGTATTATGTATTTATTATATTAATGAATTTATTTATCCTATTAATCTAATTAATTTAACTTCCTTTCCCCTCTTCTATCTCCCTCTTCTTTTCCTTTTCTCTTCTCCTGTCTTCCCTCCTTCTACCATAGCCGGTATCCAAATTCGCGTACCTCGTATATTTATTTTGCCATTCTTTTTGGGCTTAGTTTTGGGCTATATACGGAAATTAAAATTTAGAACCTCTTAGGTCAATTAACGGGCTAGGGTTGGGGTTTGGGTTTCAAGATCAGGGTTGGGAGTCGAATTAGAATAAGATTTGGGGTTGGGATTAGGGCCAAATTAAGGTTGGGCTTAAATAAACCAATTAGGCATATGGGTTGGGTTTAGGGCTATTTCCAATTGGGGTTGGGGTTAGAGTAAGGGGTTCGGGCAGCTTAATTTAGCTTAATGGTGGGGAAGGGGGACCGACCACTGACCCATGGAGGCACTGGCTGGTTAGGTTATGGGAAGAAGAGCCGGCAGGACAGGCGCACTGCCTATCCCGCCAGGAGTGCACGGTCCATCACATGGATGGTCAGTCCCCCATCCTCATCTCCTATATTTAGGTTTTATATATATTTTTTGTAGCGGTGTATATAGTTAATAATATAGTTTATTCTAGGTTAGATATATTTATCATAAATTAAAGTTATATCAAGTATAATACCGCTTTTAATTTTTTGGTTTTTAGTTTAGTATTTTTTTACCTATTTTTTTGGGTTTTTTGTTTTACTGTTTTTTTGGTTTTTTTTAATTTTTGTTGTTTGGCTTTTGTTTGGTTTTCTTTTAATCTAATTCCCTCCCTATTTGAATTTGGTTAACCTTTTCTTCTTCTGTATGTCTTTCAGGTGGCCCTCGCGACGTTTCGTCCGCAGTTGGGGACTTCTTCAGGCAAGCCACGACATACAGGTATTTCTTTGGAGATGTTGCTCCTTCAGATTCCCACGCCAAACTGATCACTTAGTTGTTTTTTCTCCCTTTTATACTCTCCCTTCCATGAACTTATTTGTCTTTGTTTAACAGATTTGTTTTTTAACTTGTATGTTTGTACCTTTGTTTTTTAACCATCTTGTTTTAATTTGTTATATTTAACTTGTTTCTAGCCTGTTATATATGAATTGTATCCCTATAATGTATTGCTATTTGTATTAATAAATGAGTTGTTTTACCCTATGAATTTGTATTATGTATTTATTATATTAATGAATTTATTTATCCTATTAATCTAATTAATTTAACTTCCTTTCCCCTCTTCTATCTCCCTCTTCTTTTCCTTTTCTCTTCTCCTGTCTTCCCTCCTTCTACCATAGCCGGTATCCAAATTCGCGTACCTCGTATATTTATTTTGCCATTCTTTTTGGGCTTAGTTTTGGGCTATATACGGAAATTAAAATTTAGAACCTCTTAGGTCAATTAACGGGCTAGGGTTGGGGTTTGGGTTTCAAGATCAGGGTTGGGAGTCGAATTAGAATAAGATTTGGGGTTGGGATTAGGGCCAAATTAAGGTTGGGCTTAAATAAACCAATTAGGCATATGGGTTGGGTTTAGGGCTATTTCCAATTGGGGTTGGGGTTAGAGTAAGGGGTTCGGGTTAGGGGGGTTAGGGGAGGGGAAATAATAGAGAGACAGGTGCACTACCTGTCTCCCCAAATGCACGGTCCTTCTTGTACATGGGGATGGCCAGGCCCCCCTCCCCATGTACCTCAAATTGGGTTTTTATAAAATGTCGCGGTGTATATATATAATAACTTATTTGTTTTTATCTAGTTTAGTATTATTTATCTTAAATTAAAGTTTATATCAAGTATCACTTATTTGTTTTTATGTTATACACCACTACTTTTTTTGTTTGTTTTGTTATCTTTTCTATTTTTTTGTATTTTTTTATTTTTTTGTTTGGCTTTTACTATTGTTTCTAATTCCCTCCCTTGTTTGAGTTGGTTAACCTTATTTAGTTTATTCTCTGTATGTGGCGTCGCGACGTTTCGTCTCTTCTTGGACTTCTTCAGGCTGCCATCATACAGGTAAGTTCCCTCTATTAGTTTCTTTGGGGAGATGTTGCTCCTCCGAATGTCTGTGCCAAACTGATGTGTTTCTGCTTTGTTCTCCCTTCTATACTCCGCCCATGTCCGTGAACTTATTTGTCTTTGTTTTTAAACTGACTTGTTATTTTAACTTATTTGTTTTTAATCTTATTTCCTTTAAACATATTTGTTTTTCACTTGTTATATTTAACCTATTTTTTACCCTTTTAACTATTAATTATATTTGTATTTATATTTGTCCATGAATTTATATATGTATATTTATTAATAAATGAATTTATTTACCCTCTGAATTTGTGTTTGTCGTGAATTTATTTATCCTATTAATCTATATTTAATTTATTTACCCTACTATCCCTATTCTTCCTCCTTCTCCGCTTCCTTTCCTGTTTCCCGCCCTCCATCCTTCACCAACAACCGGTGTCCGAATTAGCGTACCACGTATACGTAATTTTGCCTCCACTATTTGTGTTTATTTATGGGCTGTATACGGCAATTTCTAATTTAGGGCCTCTAGGGTCAAATTACGGGTTGGGGTTAGGGTTTGGGGCCGGGTATAGGGTCGGGAATCAAATTAGGAAAATTCCTGGGGGTTGGGGTATGGGCCACAAATGGGGCTAGAGTTAACATAAAGCCAATTGGGGTTGGGATTAGGGCTATACCAATTGGGGTTAAGGTTAGGGCAAGAGTCTGGGGTGGGTTAGCTTAATTTAGCTTAACAATGGGGGAAGAAGGACTGGCCATACACCCACGGAGGCACTGGCTGGTTAGGTGAGGGGAAATAATAGAGAGACAGGTGCACTACCTGTCTCCCCAAATGCACGGTCCTTCTTGTACATGGGGATGGCCAGGCCCCCCTCCCCATGTACCTCAAATTGGGTTTTTATAAAATGTCGCGGTGTATATATATAATAACTTATTTGTTTTTATCTAGTTTAGTATTATTTATCTTAAATTAAAGTTTATATCAAGTATCACTTATTTGTTTTTATGTTATACACCACTACTTTTTTTGTTTGTTTTGTTATTTTTTCTATTTTTTTGTATTTTTTTATTTTTTTGTTTGGCTTTTACTATTGTTTCTAATTCCCTCCCTTGTTTGAGTTGGTTAACCTTATTTAGTTTATTCTCTGTATGTGGCGTCGCGACGTTTCGTCTCTTCTTGGACTTCTTCAGGCTGCCATCATACAGGTAAGTTCCCTCTATTAGTTTCTTTGGGGAGATGTTGCTCCTCCGAATGTCTGTGCCAAACTGATGTGTTTCTGCTTTGTTCTCCCTTTTATTCTCCGCCCATGTCCGTGAACTTATTTGTCTTTGTTTTTAAACTGACTTGTTATTTTAACTTATTTGTTTTTAATCTTATTTCCTTTAAACATATTTGTTTTTCACTTGTTATATTTAACCTATTTTTTACCCTTTTAACTATTAATTATATTTGTATTTATATTTGTCCATGAATTTATATATGTATATTTATTAATAAATGAATTTATTTACCCTCTGAATTTGTGTTTGTCGTGAATTTATTTATCCTATTAATCTATATTTAATTTATTTACCCTACTATCCCTATTCTTCCTCCTTCTCCGCTTCCTTTCCTGTTTCCCGCCCTCCATCCTTCACCAACAACCGGTGTCCGAATTAGCGTACCACGTATACGTAATTTTGCCTCCACTATTTGTGTTTATTTATGGGCTGTATACGGCAATTTCTAATTTAGGGCCTCTAGGGTCAAATTACGGGTTGGGGTTAGGGTTTGGGGCCGGGTATAGGGTCGGGAATCAAATTAGGAAAATTCCTGGGGGTTGGGGTATGGGCCACAAATGGGGCTAGAGTTAACATAAAGCCAATTGGGGTTGGGATTAGGGCTATACCAATTGGGGTTAAGGTTAGGGCAAGAGTCTGGGGTGGGTTAGCTTAATTTAGCTTAACAATGGGGGAAGAAGGACTGGCCATACACCCACGGAGGCACTGGCTGGTTAGGTGAGGGGAAATAATAGAGAGACAGGTGCACTACCTGTCTCCCCAAATGCACGGTCCTTCTTGTACATGGGGATGGCCAGGCCCCCCTCCCCATGTACCTCAAATTGGGTTTTTATAAAATGTCGCGGTGTATATATATAATAACTTATTTGTTTTTATCTAGTTTAGTATTATTTATCTTAAATTAAAGTTTATATCAAGTATCACTTATTTGTTTTTATGTTATACACCACTACTTTTTTTGTTTGTTTTGTTATCTTTTCTATTTTTTTGTATTTTTTTATTTTTTTGTTTGGCTTTTACTATTGTTTCTAATTCCCTCCCTTGTTTGAGTTGGTTAACCTTATTTAGTTTATTCTCTGTATGTGGCGTCGCGACGTTTCGTCTCTTCTTGGACTTCTTCAGGCTGCCATCATACAGGTAAGTTCCCTCTATTAGTTTCTTTGGGGAGATGTTGCTCCTCCGAATGTCTGTGCCAAACTGATGTGTTTCTGCTTTGTTCTCCCTTTTATACTCCGCCCATGTCCGTGAACTTATTTGTCTTTGTTTTTAAACTGACTTGTTATTTTAACTTATTTGTTTTTAATCTTATTTCCTTTAAACATATTTGTTTTTCACTTGTTATATTTAACCTATTTTTTTACCCTTTTAACTATTAATTATATTTGTATTTATATTTGTCCATGAATTTATATATGTATATTTATTAATAAATGAATTTATTTACCCTCTGAATTTGTGTTTGTCGTGAATTTATTTATCCTATTAATCTATATTTAATTTATTTACCCTACTATCCCTATTCTTCCTCCTTCTCCGCTTCCTTTCCTGTTTCCCGCCCTCCATCCTTCACCAACAACCGGTGTCCGAATTAGCGTACCACGTATACGTAATTTTGCCTCCACTATTTGTGTTTATTTATGGGCTGTATACGGCAATTTCTAATTTAGGGCCTCTAGGGTCAAATTACGGGTTGGGGTTAGGGTTTGGGGCCGGGTATAGGGTCGGGAATCAAATTAGGAAAATTCCTGGGGGTTGGGGTATGGGCCACAAATGGGGCTAGAGTTAACATAAAGCCAATTGGGGTTGGGATTAGGGCTATACCAATTGGGGTTAAGGTTAGGGCAAGAGTCTGGGGTGGGTTAGCTTAATTTAGCTTAACAATGGGGGAAGAAGGACTGGCCATACACCCACGGAGGCACTGGCTGGTTAGGTGAGGGGAAATAATAGAGAGACAGGTGCACTACCTGTCTCCCCAAATGCACGGTCCTTCTTGTACATGGGGATGGCCAGGCCCCCCTCCCCATGTACCTCAAATTGGGTTTTTATAAAATGTCGCGGTGTATATATATAATAACTTATTTGTTTTTATCTAGTTTAGTATTATTTATCTTAAATTAAAGTTTATATCAAGTATCACTTATTTGTTTTTATGTTATACACCACTACTTTTTTTGTTTGTTTTGTTATCTTTTCTATTTTTTTGTATTTTTTTATTTTTTTGTTTGGCTTTTACTATTGTTTCTAATTCCCTCCCTTGTTTGAGTTGGTTAACCTTATTTAGTTTATTCTCTGTATGTGGCGTCGCGACGTTTCGTCTCTTCTTGGACTTCTTCAGGCTGCCATCATACAGGTAAGTTCCCTCTATTAGTTTCTTTGGGGAGATGTTGCTCCTCCGAATGTCTGTGCCAAACTGATGTGTTTCTGCTTTGTTCTCCCTTTTATACTCCGCCCATGTCCGTGAACTTATTTGTCTTTGTTTTTAAACTGACTTGTTATTTTAACTTATTTGTTTTTAATCTTATTTCCTTTAAACATATTTGTTTTTCACTTGTTATATTTAACCTATTTTTTACCCTTTTAACTATTAATTATATTTGTATTTATATTTGTCCATGAATTTATATATGTATATTTATTAATAAATGAATTTATTTACCCTCTGAATTTGTGTTTGTCGTGAATTTATTTATCCTATTAATCTATATTTAATTTATTTACCCTACTATCCCTATTCTTCCTCCTTCTCCGCTTCCTTTCCTGTTTCCCGCCCTCCATCCTTCACCAACAACCGGTGTCCGAATTAGCGTACCACGTATACGTAATTTTGCCTCCACTATTTGTGTTTATTTATGGGCTGTATACGGCAATTTCTAATTTAGGGCCTCTAGGGTCAAATTACGGGTTGGGGTTAGGGTTTGGGGCCGGGTATAGGGTCGGGAATCAAATTAGGAAAATTCCTGGGGGTTGGGGTATGGGCCACAAATGGGGCTAGAGTTAACATAAAGCCAATTGGGGTTGGGATTAGGGCTATACCAATTGGGGTTAAGGTTAGGGCAAGAGTCTGGGGTGGGTTAGCTTAATTTAGCTTAACAATGGGGGAAGAAGGACTGGCCATACACCCACGGAGGCACTGGCTGGTTAGGTGAGGGGAAATAATA